>NC_140174.1:105265731-105313231 GCF_963971535.1 Notolepis coatsorum
ATGCTGCACATATGTGCCCGCAAATGATGAGATAGGGATGCCGGACGTGATAGCACATTTGAGGAACATTACGAGGGATCTCCATGACTCTCGGGTGAGTTCGTGGGAGGATTGGGGTCAGGAGCAGTTGGGGTATATAGGTTGGGTGATAGTTAAATACGTTCTCTATGCAGTGGTGATATTTGTGGTATTGGTTGTGTGTGTGTCGGTGATTAGAGCATGCTTTGGGTGTCTGATTAGGACTCTCTGCGCAGCCGGTCCGGCGGTGGAGAAGTCACTCCGCTCGGCTGCACCTGTTATGACTAAGATAATGGCGGTAGAGGAGGATGACGAAGGGGGCCGAGCGGAGGTGGGCGTTCCGTTGGTGCCGAGGTACCATGAGTACGCCCTGTCTGTCATTTTTTGATCTGGACTGCTGGACAGTCTGGGTCGATGGGTGGGGGATGGGGTGTGCAGGGGGGTATGGTGCTGGGGGGACGTGCCTGGGGATATTATAAAAGTAATGTTGTTTTTGTGAATGAGTTTTTGTTTCCATAGTAGGTACACGGAGAAGGAATGGGTTGAGAGTTGTTAGGTCCCTGGGGTCTGGTGCTGAGTCTGTACGGTTATGCATGACCGTTTAGCAGGGCACTGGGCTTCCTGGGGTTAGTGACAAGGTGGGGTGCCTGGGCGTTAACTACCTTGTACCTGTGGTGAGGTTATCCTGTCCTCTGTGGGGAGTCTGTAATGGACGCTTCGGAAAACGGAGGGTGGGGCCTCGCGGCGTGCAGGGAGTGATGTCGGAAGGTGCGTAAAAACAAATGTTAGTGGACACGTGTCTGAGGAGGACAAGTGTCCACTGGGGGGAAGTAGTATTGAAAAATGGAAACATGATGATTGAATGAAATGTGTAATCAAGATGGTGACACTAATCAAAAAATTTGTGATTTTCGAGGTGAAACAGAATATTGGAGCGGGACCACGGGGAAAACATCGGAAAGCGGAAATTCAACGAAGGAGGGATCAACATAGAGGCGGAAATAAGGGAGTAGACACCGGAAACGCAAACACCACTGTCAATCACAACATCTCTCAAAAATTTGAAAAGATTGTATGAATTAAGTAAAGGATTATTCATACTGTTGATAAAAAATCTCTCAAAAATTAGATGTGGTATGAATATTAGATAGAAGATATATTCATACTGAAAAAACGGAGTAAAGTGAAATTCCAGTTGAAAAATTTAAAAGAACTGTTGTATTTTGTGCTCTATTTTTCAGCAGTTCTGCCAGGCAACGAGGGCACCGCAAGTCAGGTAAGACTACAGATCACCAGTGAAAAGGGAAAGAAGAGAATAGACAGGGCTACAAGTACCGTTAGCGGTTGTTCGAGTAGGAGATAGTCACAAAAAGCATAGACACCTACACTTAGACAGGGAATACAAAGATCACTCTTGCCTGCTACCATTTTTAAAAATAAAATAGGACACAGAAAGAGGAATTAAAAACCTCTAGTACATGAGAAGAAGAAACGCATATAGAAAAATGACAACGGAGGCAAATAAAGATGTGAGTACACCAATTGGTTGGATGGAGGATAACCCGATACAAGTGCTTGCTAAAAATAATCCTTACACAGAGGACAATCCTTACTATGTGGAAAGACTTATTGAATTATCAAAGAAATGGAATAAAAGATGGCCACACATCACCAAACCCTGGCCTATTGAGGGCTCTTTTGATTTAGAAATAATATCAGATCTGCATGCTCTAATTAGGACATATAGAAGGGGGGAGGAAAAAGTGGGAAAGATGACAATCAGAGGGAAAAAACGCATGCAAGAAATGGACGCCTTATCAAAATTCGCTCGGGAAGCTGAGAGAAGGAAGAGTATGGTTGAGGACAGTTCGACTGTCAATAAGGAGGCCCTGCCGACAGAGGAGCTAGCTCCCATCCTGATCACTCCCCAGGCCCCTAAAAGGACAATAGTCACCTCCCAAAGAGCAACTGAGGTAAATATAGCACCTCCACCTTATGCCAGCAGGAATAAGGAACCAATCTACCCTATCCTGCCTATGATAGACATGGATAGCCAATACGAGATAACCAACAATAGTGGCCGTAGAACAGAGATGGGACGGGCAGTGACAACAATCACCCTAACGCCTGAAGCAGACGAAACAGAGGGGGAGAGAAGAAGGGAGCGAGACGTTCAGTCCCACAGTATTCCTTATCCCAGGGCGGCGGAGAGATATCGAGACGAAGAGAGACATCGATGCAAACATGAACCGCTCACTGCCGCAAAGAAAGAAATTCTCTGGGCGGAAGGAGAGGGACGCCGAAGCGACGACATTAGGGAGTTAGACGACCAAATAGATAGTCTATACGACAGGAGTCTCAGCCACAGAAGAGACTATCCCCAGGAGAAGTCAAGACAAGCTCCCAGCCGTCGCCGGCCCTCTCCCCCCGCAACCCACAAATACTGGGAAGACACAGAGGACGAGGAACAGACATGGGAGCCCCCGAACAGGTACCAGGAGAAAGACAGAGAACGAGAGGAAGAGGAGAGAAGAAAGAGACCCCTCAGAGAAGTGACGCCGAAGAGGTTACCTGCTCCAAAATTCACTACACCACTCTCCGTGCCCGCACCTACCCTCGAAGAAAGAGACCAGCTGCTGAAACTGACGGCTACCATGGAGGAATTAAAGCAACGACATCATGGAATGAGTAAGGAAAACCGAGAGATGGAAGCACAGATACAGTCCTACCACGATGACCAAGACACTGAGTCCGAGGGATACCGAGCAAGCGCCGAACGCTGGAGAAGGGGCACCACAGCACGACAAGAATTGGAAGAACAAATGACAAAAGCAAAGGATGAAATCAAAGCGGTGAAAAGGTCGGAAGAAAAAAGAGTGACCAGATCCAGTACCCGAGAGCCTACGGTCAACATACAACCCTTGATGATAAGACATCAGGGATTGGAGTACCAGCCATGGAATGCTTCAGACATGTCCCAAATATCGGAGAAGTTGCCCTCCCTCCAGAATGGGGCTTTTCCATGGATTGCCAAGCTGGAGGAAATAATGGTAGGCCAACAGCTGGCTATCGGCGATGTCAAGCGACTACTCTCTCACAAAGTAGGAGTCGCTGGCATGGAAGAACTACTAACCAAGGCTGCCATGGTGCGGTATGTAGTGTCTGGAGCCCACGACCAGGACCTCTTCGCCGCTCACCGAGGAGCACTGTGGCGGGTCCTGCGGGAGACCTATCAAACCCTGATGCATCCAGACAAGATCCACATTGGTGCGTTGGGACCTGATACCCCCCCCATAAAGTATGTGGCAAAGGCCTACGCCACCTGGAGAGACATGACTGGCCAAGACCCCGCACAAAATCCAATGGGAGAGGCGATGCTAAGAGAAAAAATACAGAAGGGCCTCTCCAGCGAGGTGAGACAAAAACTGAACGAAGTGGTATGCCTGGGAAGCCTTCCTTTAGATGCATACATGGAGAACGTGAGCCATCAAGTGGAGCTGCACAGGAAGAAGGAGCAACAGGCCAAAGACAAAGAAACGGCAAGTCAGCGAAAGCTCATGTACCAACAGCCTGTCGAGGCAATCAAGGTGGTAGAGTACCTCCAAGCCATGGTACAATCCACACAGCCCAGAGCCGAAACGGGGAATAGCGGACAACTGAACAACCAGGAAACAGCACAGCCCACAAAACAGGAAGCACCGGCACCCATACAACAACAGAATCAGCGGGGATCGAACTGGCAGCCCCGAGGAGGGAATGGACGTCCAAGAGGAGGATCGTCTGGATGGCCGGCATCGGTTGAGTGCTGGACTTGTGGAGAACTCGGCCATCTTGCCCGATACTGTGACAAAGGGTGGCGAGCCAGCCCCAGGGGTCGAGGAAATAACAGAGGAGGTGGCCGAGGAGGAAACGGCCGACTCCAGGATCAGTGGTACGGACCGAACCAATACCAGACCCAAAACCAATACCAGACCCAAGACCAAGGCCAGACCCAAGACCAGAACCAGCAACAGAACATGGGCCCAGTAAATCCATCCAGGGGGCCGGAACAGATGTTCTGACGAGGCCCAGATAGTTCAATGGGGGGGTGCCAGCTGTCATTGTCACACTTAAGGGAGGAACCAATAGTGCACGTAGCGGTGAATAATAAATCTGTCAGGATGATGGCAGACACCGGGGCGGCGTACACTGTGGTCCAACTTAAAGATGCGACACACCTGCCCATGTCCGGTCGATATGTACGGACCATTGGATTTGAGGGAATAAAAAAGCTGATTCCAGTGACAGAACCTGTCACCCTGAAGTACAGAGGCAAAGAGGCGACTGTTTCCATCTTGGTCTCCGACACCGCACCCATCGGCTTACTGGGCAGGGACGGCCTTGGTATGCTGGGGATGAACATTCTATGCACGCCTGATGGTTGTGTAATCGACGTCCCAGAAGACCAATACTATCAAATGATGCAAAGGACGGACCCCCGACCACCGGAAGTATACTGGTTGGGGAACCTAAGCCAGGAATTGCTCGGACCAGCGTTGGAATGGGAGACATTCATCACCGCCAATATGCCAGCTGCAAAGAACCCAGAGACACCATACCATTGCACTCTACAGTACTACAGAGATGCGGATGAAAGACAAGCCGAGGAGTGGCTGAGAAATCAACCAGAGGAGGTGCAGCTCAACGCCACCAGCATAGTGATGGGTCCCCAAGGAGCAGCAATACGGCTTGCACGGAGCAACTATCTGCAAAAGGAACACGAGATCACAGACAGCGTTCCCCACGTGACTCTGAAAGTGACCGACTCGTGCGACCAACAACACATCGGAATGATGATGAAAGAGGCAGAAGAAATAAAGTTCGAACAGATGAAGGAAAACCGACTCATATGGATAAGCCCGGACAAGCGGTTCGTCAAGATAATGATTCAAGGCACAGGGATGGGACGTCCCCAGACGGTGCAGCTGTCACAGGAGACAGTAGAAGACACCCCCCAGAAATTGAGCCTCCAGGAGGAGATGATGGGGGCCATACCAGAAGTGCTGTGGTCGAAACATAGCACCGACATTGGACTGATCAAATCTGCTCAACCAGTGAGGGTGGAGCTTAGACCAGGAGCAACCCTGCCCTGGAAAAGTCAGTACCCACTGAAGGAAAAAGCGGTGGCCGGAATCGAGCCACAAATCAAAGGACTTCTAGAAGCCGGAGTACTACGAAAGACAAAGAGCCCCAAGAGCAACACGCCGTTGCTGCCAGTGGAGAAACCTGACACCTCGTACCGTCTGGTACACGACTTGAGGGCCGTCAATGAGGTTTTAATTGACTATCCCGCCGATGTCCCAGATCCCCACACACTACTGACATTCATCCCGCCGCAAGCTGAGTATTTTACGGTTATAGATTTGTGTAGCGCCTATTTTAGCGTACCTTTGAGCAAAGAGTGCCAGCATTTTTTTGGTTTTACCTATAAGAATGAGCATTATGAGTACACTAGGCTCCCACAGGGATTAAAGCATTCCCCACACATCTTTAACAAGATCTTGAGAGAGGATCTGGATGGGTTAGACCTGAGATTGAAATCCAGAGTCATTCAGTATATGGACGATATTATCTTGTGTGCCGACGATCAGACAACATGTCACAAGGAATCTATCGAACTATTGCAACTACTAGCAGAGAAGGGACACAAGGTGTCTTTGAAAAAATTGCAGTACTGTCAACCTAAAGTAGCATATCTAGGTCAAACGATTTCAAAAGGCCATCGAGCTATTACAGAGGAACATTTGGTGGCTATTAAGAAAGCTCCAAAGCCAGTGACTGTAAGACAGATGATGATGTTTTTGGGAATCGTCGGGTATAGTTCCACTTGGGTGGAGAATTATACAGAACTAGTAGGGCCTTTAAGAGCTATGATAAAAGTTTGCGGAAATGATAAATTGAGTGCTAAAGTAACCTGGACTGAGGAGGGCCTGAGGGCATTTGAGACCATAAAGACCCGTATGTTAGCTGCCCCGGCCTTGACTTTGCCTGATTATACCAAGCAGTTCATACTGTATGTCTCTTCCTCTTCAGATCAGAGGTATGCATGCGCAGTACTGGCACAAAACACCGGAGTGGGGATCCATCCACAACCAATAGGATACTACTCCATCGCCTATTCAGAGGTGGAAATGGGAATGCCTCCGTGCTACCGAGATTGCGCCGGAGTCTTCCTGATGTACAAGAAAGCTGCAAGTATCATGATGGGGTATCCAGTCAATATTATGGTAGGACATGCGATCCAAAATTTGTTGGAATCTGGTAAATCTGCACTAACGATACCCCGTCTGAAAAATTATTACAGGATTTTGGAACAGGAAGATGTTACTTTGACTAGGTGTTCCATAGTGAACCCAGCGCAGACCCTTCCTAAGCCTGAGGATGGAGAACCTCACGACTGTGTGGCGGCAGCTGAGAGGTACTCCAGACTTAGAGCTGACTTGCAGGCTTTCCCGTTTAGCAGTCCTGATTTGGAACTATGGACAGACGGCTCATGTTACAGAGTTGGAGAGGACCTAAAAGCAGGTTACTCTGTAGTAAAATCACAAGGTGATGGGTTTGTCGTAGAAAAGGCCGAAGCCTTGACACAACCCTGTTCAGCTCAGCTGGCAGAACTAGTCGCTCTGACTGAAGCGTGCAAAATGGCAGAAGGAAAGACGGTTAATATCTTTACGGATAGCAGCTACGCACAAAATATAGCTTTTCTCTACGGAGCGGTGTGGAAAGGGCGAGGTTTTAAGAGAGCAGATGGTACCGCCATAAGACACTGTAGTCAGATAACCGATTTGTTGGAAGCAATAATGAAACCCAAACAAATTGCGATTATCAAATGTGCTGCCCATCAGTCTGATGAGTCTAAAGTGACCAGAGGTAACAACATGGCGGATGTCGCTGCCAAGCAAGTGACAGGTGCGGACAGAGCAGGTAAGGTATTGGTTATCACACATGAGGTGGAGTTGGAAGATAAGATTACTTACAAAGATGTTTTGACCTTTCAGGAAGAGGCGAGTCAGGTGGAGAGAAATCTCTGGTCAGCAAGAGGGGCTAGTAGGGATGGGACAGGTTTGTGGCGGAACCATGAAGGACTTGTGGTTGCACCAACTGGCCTGGTCGGACTGCTGATCCAAACTGCGCATGAGTTCTGTCATGCCCACCGGAGAGAGGTGAGTAGGAAAATTGAGGAGTATGGGTTTTGGGCGCCAAACCTGCTACGGCAGATTGATTGTGTAATAAGTAGATGTGCAATTTGCTTGAAGAACAATGCACGCAGAGGGATCGTTGTGTCTCCGGGACACATCCCCACCCCAAATGGCCCAATGAGAGAACTTGTGATTGACTATGTAGACATGATAAAACCGATTAACCAAAAAAGGTACATTCTTGTCGTGGTGTGTCGATTTTCAAAGTGGGTGGAGGCTTGCGCGACTAAACATAAGGATGCTGCCTCAGTGGCTAAGTTCTTATGCCGTGAGATAGTAAGCCGTTACGGAATTCCCGATAGAATCGCGTCGGACAATGGAAAAGAGTTTGTAGACAAAACTGTACGTTTAGTACTCCAACAGATGGGGATAAAACAGCGTTTCGGGTCCGTTTACCACCCTCAGAGCCAGGGGGCTGTGGAACGCATGAACGGGGTACTTAAGAACAAATTGGTTAAGATCTGTCAACACACCGGTCTAAGCTGGCTGAGCGCGTTACCGTTAGCATTGATGGCTTGTAGATCTAGCGAGATCCGGGGCCTGCGTTTAACTCCGCACAAAATGTTGTTTGGCCGATGTATGGTTGTGCCCGGATTGCGCGCAGCAGGAAAAGGTCCGAGTTTGGATATTCTAGACCACGAGATGCGTGAGTACGTGAAGTACATGTCAAAGCTCCACGGGGCAATCTATGATTATGTCTCTAGTAAACGAGAGACAGAGGAGGAGGAGGATAGGCGGAATGTTCCCCAGATAGTACCAGGGGACTACGTTTATGTTAAAGTGTTCAGACGCAAGTGGTATGGAGCGCGGCGGGAAGGACCGTACGAGGTCGTAAGAGCTACGGAAAGAGCGCTACAGGTAAAAGGATCTTCAATGTGGTTTCGCATTGCGTAAAAGCCCTGCAAGATGGGCAAGAATTGGAATCCGAACCCCTGTTCATTGATCAAGAACAGGAGGAAAGGCACGACGAAGGGGAGAATGAAGACGATTATGGGGAACCAGACAGAGGCAAACATGATGGTCCCTCTAGGGGAAATGAAGGATTTTTGCAGGAGCCAGACAGAGGAGATCATGAATTGGAATTGGAAAATGATGATTTTTCCTCTGTGGATTTTGGCGGAGTACCAACAGCGGAACCAAGGACGCTGGAGGAGAGAGCGATTAGCGCAAATGCAACGGAAGAGACACGGCCAAAAAGGGTTATCAATAGACCTCAGAGGTTTCAGTGAGGATAACTGGTAGAATTGCAGCTAAGAGGAAATAGACCTCAGAAGGTCTTTTGCGAAGGAGAAATTCAGTGTTTATATGTTTATGGTTTAAGTCTCCTTCGTGTTTTATTAGAACTGTTAGTCTTATATTGGTGTGAGGTAAATCTTTTCTTGCAGAGTCCATTACACAAAATAGACATATTTGGTAATTACATGGATAATGTATAGTCTTAAACGAAATAAGCTGAGAATGGTACGATCATCTTTTTGTATAAAGAGACGGACCTAGACTGGATGTTATAATAATAACTGATAATGTGTATAACTGTGCAAGAAGAAGAGGTAAGTGGAATTTTGGAATTTTTTGGATTTTTGGATTTAAAAAAAAAAAAAAATTGTTTATATTTTATGGAAATATTATATCATTTTGATTTTGAAATTTACTGGTTACATAATGAGGGTAGACCCCTCAGAGAAGGGATTGTCGTAAATTAAATTGATCAAAATGACCCGTATAAGCATTACAGGAGGGATCAAAATCATCTAGCGGTTTCTGGAAAAGGCCACAGGAGAATTCAGTCAAAAGCTAATAGTGCAACCCTTCACCCTTCACCTAGCAGCTATAGGAAAAAGCCCAGAGTGCCATAAAAATAAGAACAGATCAAATGGCAAACAGATGACACATCTTCCTCCACAACGAACAGGGATGGTGCGCCCAATAACTAACTTTTAAGTCAAGAAGTGACGGCCTGAAGGCCAACACCCGAGTTCTGTTTACTTTAGCTAAGCAGACCAAACAGGCCATTCTGTGATACCCACTGTTAGGTTGAGTGGGTACTATATTTCCATCTGTATGAGGGTCGCATTCAGGGACACTTGGGTAAATCATTCTAAAAGGAAACTAGTTCATATCCCCTCTGTAAGGTCACCTTGTAACGCTGTTTCGCAAGACCCAAATCACTGAGAGGGGAGACCTTCTAGCCAATAGGAAAGCAGGCTCTCTGGGGTGACGGCACTGGATGGCGCAAGGGCGGGGGGGGGGGTTCTCTCTTCTCTATAAAACCTACAGGTTGAATGATGGAGGTGAGACAGAGACACGGAGACACCGAGACGCAGAGAGAACGGAGAAGCAGAGACGGAGAATCCACCCCACCAGTTCGAGAATAAGAGACGCCACTAAGAAGCCCTCCGGGAAAAGCTGATTAGAGATAGAAAATAATTGATGCTGTGAACCAGATAATTTAAGCTGTTGGATATTCCAATAAAACAACAGTCAGAACCGTTTTCACCCGCAGCGCTGTCTCCGCCTCCACGTGATTTCCAACGGACCATATTTGAATGAACTGTTACTTTAACGGGAAATACAACGAGCAGAGTAAGCTATTCCACTATACATTAGAGAACGAGCATATAGCTATAACATAGAATCATTGAGAAGATACATTAATAGCTATGTGTGTGTTCAATATTTATACAGTAGGTATGTGTGTTCAATATGTATAGCTAAATGTGTTCAATGTCAGTGGAGCCCAGTAAAAACCTCTTTGACCTAGACCTGGGTATTTTCTGGAAGGTCATAGTTCTGTTTTATTTCAGGTTAACGGTCAGGGTCCAGGGCCCTCATTCATCAACGTGGACTTTGACCTTGACCTACTTCCACACGTAAGCACGGAATTTAGAACTAGCGCACGCACAGGGAAGTCGGCATTCATCACACGTGCGTAAGCAGGCTCTACGCACACCTGTCATGATGAATCCCACCTTGGCCCTGCGCCGCAGCTCGTGCACGCTTTCACGTATTTGCATACCAAAACCGCCCCGACCAACCAAATATGGTCAGGCCCTCCCCTTCAAATACCATGAGGGAATCCCTGTGCGTGGAATGTTGGAGGATGGCAAAGCGAACGAAAAAGAGAAACTACACAGACACCGAGGTGGAGGTCCTCGTAACGGAGGTGGATAAATAAAAGGCGGATTTGTAAACGGTGATGTCAGATATCAACGGCTCCCTAAGACCATTGCTGCAATTCTGCCTGGACAGCTCAAAATACTAATAAAGACCGTTCGTTGACCACTGTTTGGCGTTGGTTGTGTTGTGTGTCATTATAACCGTGCTGTACAATATGAATGCCTTTATTAGTTGTGTTCGATTGGCTATATGATTTTTAGAGGCATCTATTTTGTTGTCGGCTAATAAAGACCGCGCTGGAATATGACTGCCTTTTCCCGTGTTGTTTGATTAATACCCACGGATTAAAGTTCTCCTCAATTCTATTCCAAATCGCGATGGATCTCCCGTCAATTTTCTACCTGCTGCATGATTTCTAGAGGCATACTACTACAATCTATTTTGATGTCAGTATTGGGTAGCCTATATAAACAATATAATACGAGAGCATATACAAGAACAATGAATCTCACTGCATGTATGATGTATCCTGCCTTTCAATACATGAACTTGAATTCCATCATATAGTCTGTCCACTATCTGCATGGTGTCATTGCAATGCGTTTTCTATTCTTTCTTGTACAGTAAAAAGGGGGAAGAACACTATATTCATATGACTTATTCTGCTTACAGCTTCGAAATTCCACTTGTTTCGTTTAACGTAAAGCCTTTTAAATATAATCAAAACGTTCCCGTGTTTCGGCGGTCTGTGCGCAAAATAATAACGAGTTGAGCTTTATGATTTATGATGAATTGAAAATGGGGGACCCTGATGTAAACAGGACGAAAGTTGGTCTGCATCCCCAATTAACAATTGTATGTACTGAGCTGTACTGTACTGTACCCATTCTGCAATCTGTTAATAAACTTTTCAATCAATCAAGCTACGCGGAGCGCAGTCAGTCAGTAGCCTACACCCCGTATATTCCGATAACGCTATATAAACCATGAATGAATGAATGAATGAGAACTTTATTAACAGATTGCAGAATGGGTACAGTACAGTACAGCTCAATACATACAATTGTTAAGGGGATGCAGACCAGAGAAAGACTTTCGTCTTGTTTACATCAGGGTCCCCCATTTTCAATTCATCGTAACATATATGACATGCTGCATTCATTCTGAGAGTGGTGTAGTGGTTAACACTGTCGCCTCACAGCAAGAAGGTCCAGGGTTCGAATCCCGCTTGGGGACCAGGTTTCCATGATGCCAGTTACCCAGGTGGGGTATCTCCCAGGCCTTTCTGTGTGGAGTTTGCATGTTCTCCCCGTGCTCGCAAGGGTTTCCCCCCCCGATAAGATAAACCCAATGGAAAAACATGCACAACAACAAGATCGCTAACGCTGTGGCGTCCTTGACGAAGACGGACAGGAGCACTTGGATTGGTCCCCTGGCGCGGCTCACGTGGCGCCTGTCTGCTCCCGGCTGCCCTTGGGGGGGAAGGACGACGGGATGGGTTAATCGCAGATACGCATTGTATGCATGGTTCGCATGTGTGCCAAATGGTGACCTCGGAGCAGGTCCTAAATTATAATTATTATTATCTATTATTCCAAATGCTATTTATAGGGTTTTGACCATAATTACACTAATATCGCTGTTTCACAATGAACTATGATGAATCACGGGGGTCATACAGAACACGCGCCAGTGACTTTATTTCCGCCTTGGAACTAATGCAGGACTGAGGAGTGCTTATGCGTAGTAACGATATTCTACCACTGGGAGCTAGGTACGCCAGGTCTGAAATGTGCGTAGATGTACGCACGAAGTCAAGTTCAAATCGAAATTGATGAATCCCACTCTTTGCTTAGAAATGATCGTACGCACGGGTTACGCACAGATCTGTGCGTAGAACACGTTGATGCATGAGGGCCCAGGTCTGACAGAAGTGTTGCAGATGATCCAGTTGCTGTTATAATGCCTCCTTAGATGGATCTAACAGTACTACATCATCTGTGTCAAAAAGGGTGAAACCAGGGATATCTGATTGATCTAGTGATTTTGCCAATTCATCAATATACATTTTAAACCGGGTGGGGCTGAGAATGCAGCCTTGTATCATCCCTCTACTTTGGGGAAAGAAATCGTATTGACAATTTTAACTTTTTCTTTTATTCGTATACATTGTCTTAATTACCTCATAGATTTCCCATCATACACATTTTTTTCAATTAATTTCAGGACCAGCCCGTTATGCCACATTGAGTCAAATGCTTTTTTGAAATCTACAAAACAAGAGAAAATGTTGTTCCTGTTTTGGTGGACATGTTTATTAATGAGGGTGTGGAGGGTTTAGATGTGGTCTGTAGTTGGATGTTGTGGTGTAAATCCAATCTGACTCTTGCTCAGGACATTATATTCACTGAGGAAGTCTTGCAGCCGGCTGCTGATACATAATGACTCTGTAATAATTTATGTCAAATCTATTTCCAGGTTAAATCAGTTTAATATGGCAATGGTGAACTTACAGTATGGTTGCTATGTTTCAGCATTTCATTTAAAGAGGGCCAGTAACAGTATATCGTTCTCTCTCTCTCTCTCTCTCTCTCTCTCTCTCTCTCTCTCTCTCTCTCTCTCTCTCTCTCTCTCTCTCTCTCTCTCTCTCTCTCTCTCTCTCTCTCTCTCTCTCTCTCTCTCTCTCTCTCTTTCACATATCTATCTCTCTCCTTCACATCTATATCTCTCTCAATTCTCTCTCTCTTTCACCTCTCTCTCGCTATCTCTATCTCTCTCTTCCACCTCTCTTATCTCTCACTATCTTTCTTTCTCTCTTTCACCTCTCTCTCTCTCTCTCTCTCTCTCTCTCTCTCTCTCTCTCTCTCTCTCTCTCTCTCTCTCTCTCTCTCTCTCTCTCTCTCTCTTCCTCTAACCCTCAGACATTATGATTAAAGCGGTGAGAAGAGACAGGCAGTCTGTGCCTGTTAATCCATAAAGCTGTATTCATGGCTGCTATTCGCTGGGATCAAACCTTCCCTGCTTAATAAGAATAATAATTCAGCAGAGTGATGGTTGTGTGTGTTCTCTTCAATACCTCTATCTTCACCTCTCTGTATATGTATAGCTATGCATGTTCAATATGTATAGCTATGTGTGTGTTCAATATGTATAGCTATGTGTGTGTTCAATATGTATACATATGTGTGTATTCAATATGTATAAATATGTGTGTGTTCAATATGTATAAATAATATGCATGTTCAATATTTATAGCTGTGTGTGTTCAATATGTATACAGTAGGTATGTGTCTCTTCTATACCTCTATCTTCACCTCTATCTCTTCTTCACCTCTATCTTCACCTCTCTCTTCACCTCTCTCTCTTCTATACCTCTATCTTCACCTCTCTCTCTTCTATACCTCTATCATCACCTCTCTCTCTTCTTCACCTCTATCTTCACCTCTATCTTCACATCTCTCTCTTCTATACCTCTATCTTCACCTCTATCTTCACCTCTCTTCTATACCTCTATCTTCACCTCTCTCTCTTCTATACCTCTATCATCACCTCTCTCTCTTCTTCACCTCTATCTTCACCTCTATCTTCACCTCTCTCTCTTCTATACCTCTATCTTCACCTCTATCTTCACCTCTCTTTTCTATACCTCTATCTTCACCTCTATCTTCACCTCTCTCTCTTCTATACCTCCATCATCACCTCTATTGTGACGACCCCCACTCTACCTGCAAATGGGGAGTCTTCTGACTCAGAGAGCATGGTGGAGTGGGTAGGTCGTTACCCCAATTTGAAGCACCTGTGCAGTGCAGAGAGCTGCCTGCACACACAGTATATATGTTTCCCCTATCTAACCCCTCTGGTCTGCTTCTCCCATCTGCTTCTCCCATCTGCTTTTCCCATCAAACAGAACAGGTTGTATCACATTTGTTGTTTAATTCGATTATTATTTGCTTAGATAGGATTAAATAAATTCTTTGTTAAATTGTTATCACGTGTGTCGACTCCCTTTATATGATAACCTCTGGTTCTATGTCGTTAATGGCTTGCTCAGCACCTGTCTGCACTGTACTTCACTTCGTGCACGTGCACTGAATAAAAAATTCCACCATGTACCTTTACATCCCAACATCCGTCTGACCACACCCCCTTCCGCTTACCTTCATAAGCAGGTGTGTGGTCACCTACTCGCCTCCTTCTTCACTTTCACCACAAGGAAGTGCCTTCGGTAGATCCCCACTTGACGAGGTTGTTAGTAGAAGAAAGTTGGAAAACAAGAGATACGTTGACATCATATCTTTATTTTCTCTCTCACTATTTTCGAGAAAATACGGCGATATTGTCTTCGTTACTGGAGTGTCTGGAAGATGATGATCATTCTAAACCGCCACCGGTTTTTTCGTATTAGGGGCTCGCGTTGCTAATATACTCCCCAAACTGCAGTCCTCCTTTGCTGCGGCTGGATGGGTTTGACCCTCCTGCTATGCAGCTGGACTGTGGAAGTCTGTTGTGAGGGACTGGTTGGTTTTCAAGCCTGGGTGAGTAATGTTTGCTTGCGAGCACCACTTGTCTGTTAGTGCTATGGGGGCTAGCTGACAATTTTTACGAAAGCCGGCCCCAGATTAGGGTCCTCTGTTCAGCCTCTTAGGCGACGGCGGAGGATCTTGGTCTGAAGCCCATTATAGTCAACTAGTGGGCCGCGCCCAGGAACTGGTGATCCCAGGATTCTCTGGACGAGCGGATGCTTCTCTGTCACCGTGTAGGCCCCATCTTTCATATACAAATGAGAGCAGTATACCCTAACAAGGAAATGTGGGCATGGATGTTCGTTATCGGAAGATCCATGTTCAAGTCGGCTGCAGCCCAGATGGGCCTTGTGCTGGCTCCGCCTGATGTCTGGTAAAATCACTGTTGTAAACTGTGTTGACATCTCTTTTTCTCTTCTCTCTTAAAGGATGAGGAGGGTTTCAGACAGCGGCCTGTCTGAAGTGTGGCTTGTTATGTCATTGTATACAGTTCAGGTGATAGCTGCTTAAGCTCGCATGCTAGTTGTGGACTACTGTTTTAGCCAGTCAGCTGTTAGCTGCGCAGCTGTTAGCTGCGGCGTTAGCTCGCTGTGTTTACCAGGCTGGTATACGTTAGCTTGTTGCTATCAGCCGAATGGCTGTTAGCTTAATGCTACACTGTTGAACATTTTCTGTGACTATAACATGCCTTAAACACTCTGACTACGACGTCATCTTTGACAGAGGATGTTAGTCGAACCTACCGGGAGCCCGGCCGGCGAGGACTGCGTCAACATGGAGAACCGTAGCGGCTGGGTGGCGCAGCGACGCTGCCCTTGTCGTCAACACAGGAATGCTGTGTTTAACGTCGGTGCCCCGTTAGCCAGACTGCAGTTCGCTTGGCCTGCGCTCACGGTAGGAAGGTCCCGACCAGACCTTAAACACGTCTTCTTCCTTCCCTTCTAAATGTTTTGTAATAACGATGTTTTCCAAAACGGGTGTTGCTGCAATACATTGAGGATACAACGCGTGTTGTGTGTGAATTGTCTTGTCACTGGTATAGCTTCTTCTCCATACAAATCGGATTGTTGTTTACATGTGTAAAAATGATCTGGTTAGTTGTGTTGAGAACATCATGTGTGTCTTCATGTACCGTGAACTCACAACTAAGGGGGTTAATTAACCTATAAAGCTATGCTTAGTGACATATGAGTGAATAATGAATTCTTTTCTCAGCCTGTAATGACAATGAACAGTGTGTTCACATATTAACAGGGTTACCTGTTCAACTGGGCCGTATCAAGGGTAAGGTAGGAGGGGTGATCCCCCCGGTTCCCTGGGGCTTCCCCACCCTCCTCTCAGACATGTTGTTTACAATATATTGTGTCACTGTGTTTGTGGGGATACGATGTAACCCTTAGCTTAGTTGCTGGGGTTGTGCTAACCGCTTGAGAAACTATATTTTCCTAAAGAAAAGATTGTTTGGTCGCTTTTCGTGTGTGCTTAGCAAGGCCTTTGGCCGATACTAATCGAGGATTCTGTATTCTCTCGTTATGAAAAACGGCGTTCCTCTGTAGCAAGAGTGTACTTGCCATTTTTTGTTGTGATAAAGGGTTGTGTGTGTCTTGTGATCTACAACTGGGTTAGGTTGGCCACAGAGGCACATGTGTAAGTCTGGTACCGGGGCTCTTAAGGGGGCCCTCTCTATTCTGTGTTTTTTCCTTAGTAAAAATCAGATAGCAGGTTAGCACATGAGCTGTGTGAAGCTGTTAGACACTTCATGTAGCTGACTATGACTGTGTCATGCTTTTTTTTGTCATTACATCGTATCATGGGTGTGGGGTCGTAAAGGGGTGAACTGGTAATCCTTTCCTCCCCTTTTGATGGGCAGGGGTTAAAACCTCCTGTCCTTCAAGGTTCCTGTCACATTGCTGTTCGGCACGTTACAGAGTAAGAGGGGGGGGGGGGAGTTTCCTGGTCCCACGCCCTGGAAGATTGGGCGTGTGCACCGCAGAAATTCCCCCGCCATAGAGTACGTCACTGTGCGCGTCTCTGTTGGTAAGACTTCCGTGAGTTGTTCAGGTCCATATGATGGATCTGTTTCAGGGAGTGGTCAGGGCTCCTCCTCACGAAGCTCCTACTCGGGCCTTTTGTGAGTTAGGACTCTCCTTCCCTGTGAGGGAGCCTCCTCAGAGTTCAGAGCCTCCTCCTCAGATTGTCAAGGTGAGTAGAACTTCAAAAAGGAGTCCTGCTCTATTGTGTGTGTATTTGATTCAATTCGATTATGGAGTGTGTATTGGTTCAGTGCCTCCTCCTCGGAGAGCCCTAACCCTAATTTTACATAGCTCAATGTTGCAATATATTCTTTTCAATCTATACAGCTCGCGTGGGAAGTCTCTGTGGGGATTTCCGTCTCCTCCCTATGGGAGGGTGGTGGGATGTAAAAATGTAAAAAAAAATTACCCTCAGCTGCGTCACGAGGGATTCATGTCAGTCTGTGTTTTTTCTTTTTTGAATAAAAAGAGGAAGGTACATGAAGCACGACGGCTCCGTGTCGTTCTCCCAGGCGACTTGGAGGAACAATGTTTGGTGTCTTGCTGGACTATCCATTGATGTGTTTGGGTCTCGACGCATACATAGTGCTGGCTCGGTGTGCTTCTGTTAAAGAATCACACAGGGGCTAAGTGCGCCTTGGTTGCTTGTTAAAACAGCGTTTTTATAGGGCAACTGGGATGGAGTTTTGTCTCTTCAGAGCGCCAGTTTACTAGGTTGTCTCGATGAATTCTCGTTCATATCTGGGGGATGTTAACGGAATAGATCAGAACATAGGTAGAGGGGTCTCACGCCCTTGGGGTGGGCCACTGAGCACGGTCTAAATGGGGACTGTCTGGGTGGCGCCCTCTTTTCATGTTTTAGATCGACACACATACCTCTTCTGGAGTGGGCATGTCGGCGTGGTTAGGACACGGGACTGGTCTGGTCGCGCTGGTCCAGGTCAGTTAACCCGTTGTCCGCCGGGGATGCAGATCTGCTGTTCTGGTACCCTGAGGGACTTGTGCTTTTTTCGGGGGGAAAAATGCCGGGTCGGTCCGGGTGTCACAGGGTTAGGCGCTATGGAGACCCTTGTTGGGTACATATTGTACTCTGCACTATCGTAATGGCTTACGGCCATGCCAACCTGTACACGCCCGATCTCGTCCGATCTCGGACGCTATGCAGGTTCGGACCTGGTTAGTACTTGGTTGGGAGACCGCCTGGGAATACCAAGTGCGGTGTGCTTAGGGCTGGTTCTCCATTCTTTTCGCTCCTCTTCACGCGTGGCGAAGAGGGGGCTGTTGGGGTGGTCTTGGACCTCCTCTGGTAACCCTGTGCTTCCCGTGCCGCCGGGCCCGGTCCGAAGTAAAGTTTCGTTGATACCGTAGGCCTGGGATAACCCTTTTTTGAAAACTGAAACACTTGTACTGCGGTATAGCCAGTGTATGCCCGCAGGTGTGTTTTGGAGTTTTTTCTTGAGGGGTTATAGGAACAACCACCGTCGGTACGAAGAGGGTGGTTGATTCCCTGGTGTGTTGGAGCAGTGTCAACTCCCGGGTTACCCGGGTGAGTGTGCCCCTGCACGTTCATGACGTCTGCCAATCATGTCAGCCTTCTCTGCCTCGACCCCTCTGGGTGTTTTTTTTTTAATGGAGGCTTTGTCATGCAACAACGCCAGCATACGCCCCTTCCGCCGGGGGGGCTGTTTTCAGCTGACTCCTTTGGCGCCTGTCTTGTCCACAGTGCTCCAGGCTCAGGTTACAGCCTGTTGCCTGGTTTCCCCGGTGCGCTACCTGCTTCCGTTGGTTAACCTTTTTGTGTGCTTACGGCCATGCTGACTGCCTGTTCTGCAGGGTCAGTGTGCCAGGCGGTGTGCTATTGGGGGGAAAGGGCCCGCTCTTGGAGGGGCCTTATCCGAATACGCTGGCGATGTGGGGGGCGGTGTCACTAAGTGACCACCTGGTGGGGTTTTGATGCCTGTTTTCCAGGGGATCCAGTCCCTTCAGTGGGTCTGGGTCTTCCTTCGCGCTCCGCTGCTACGGCCTTGCCACAGGGTTGGGTTTGCTCTTAACCCCGTGATTTCTGGGGGCAGTAACGAGGTTGTTCCTTCCGTTCGTTCCCGGGTGGCATGCGGGTTGTGCGTGTGTGTAGTCGTGGGGTCAAGCCACGGTCTGCTCACCCTGTGCGTTGAGTTGCTTGAGTGCCTCTTCACGCGGTCGGATCCGTCGCCCTCCCGTGAACCTCCAATAGGGGGGGTATCCTCCATTAGGGAGGGTCGGGGGGCCTCGGTCCTCCCCGGTCTGATGGTTGTGGGGGGCCTCAGCGGGGTACATTGGTCGGGCTATGGCTCCCGCTCAGCCCCTGTTGCAGACAGGTGCTGAGCAAGCCATTAACGACATAGAACGAAGGGTTATGTATATAACCCAGTTCTATGAGTTAAATGGTGCGCTCAGCACCTGGACGCCGCTGCGGCCCTTGATCTCGCCTTGTGGTGAAAGTTTGGGAAGGAGGCGAGTAGGTGACCACACACCTGCTTATGAAGGTAAGCGGAAGGGGGTGTGGTCAGACGGATGTTGGGATGTAAAGGTACATGGTGGAATTTTTTATTCAGTGCACGTGCACGAAGTGAAGTACAGTGCAGACAGGTGCTGAGCGCACCATTTAACTCATAGAACTGAGTTATATACATAACCCTTCGTTCGTCATACTATCTTCACCTCTATCTTCACCTCTCTCTCTTCTATACCTCTATCTTCACCTCTATCTTCACCTCTCTCTTCTATACCTCTATCTTCACCTATATCTTCACCTCTCTCTCTTCTATACCTCTATCTTCACCTCTCTCTCTTCTATACCTCTATCTTCATCTCTCCCACACCTCTATTCACACTCTACTACCACTCATCTTTCCTTTACAGCAGAGCCCAAACCACACTCTACTACCACCCAAACCACACTCTACTACCACCCAAACCACACTCTACTACCACCCAAACCACACTACTACCACCCAAACCACACTCTACTACCACCCAAACCACACTACTAACACCCAAACCACACTCTACTACCACCCAAACCACACTCTACTACCACCCAAACCACACTCTACTACCACCCAAACCACACTACTAACACCCAAACCACACTACTAACACCCAAACCACACTCTACTACCACCCTAACCACACTCTACTACCACCCAAACCACACTCTACTACCACCCAAACCACACTCTACTAACACCCAAACCACACTCTACTACCACCCAAACCACACTCTACTACCACCCAAACCACACTCTACTACCACCCTAACCACACTCTACTACCACCCAAACCACACTCTACTACAGTACCACCCTAACCACACTCTACTACCACCCAAACCACACTCTACTACCACCCATCTCTCCCCTGCAGCAGAGCCCAAACTCTTAACCTGTTAATCTGTAGACCGTTTTCGCCTAAAGGTACATGCCTAAGTAAATGGAAGATTGCTCCACTTCTGCAAGGTCAATTAGCATGTTCTTGGTATCTAGAAACATGGGGGTATGTATTTCCAGTGTCAGAAATATTGTGTCTGTTACTAGGCTGAGTAAATTGTAATGAATAAAAGGAGAATATGAATTATGATTTATGATTTTTGCATCTTTGATCATGTTAAATCTGCGGGGCACGAGAAAATGCTCACTGAGCTCATTCACCACCTTATTGAGATCATGTGTAAAAAAAATCTAAGCAAATGAACCGCGGGAAGATGATTAAACAGAATGATTTGTAGATACAGTAATTAATGATAATCGATTTGAATTATAAATTCATATTTGAACTTGACCTTGACCTTATTATGGCCAAATCATACATCTATGGATACGGAAAATTCTCCTCTTTCCAATGGCAGGGTTGAATCTGGATTTAGTCATTTCCTTGCGGTTTTTACGATAATTAGCATTTTCTGATAAATTCGTATATCCGATAAATCGTATAAAACATCAGTAAAAATGAAAATATACACTTTGACTACTGTTTTTGATAGGGTTATGGTCTTTACTCTTGGCTACACATATCTTTTTTTAAACATTAACCTCTTAACATCCAAGGGCCCACATGTGGACGATTCTTTGCCGACCTCTAGTGGCTCGGGTGTGCATTTCTTTTAATACAATATATAGATGGAATTAAAGCCCTATTTGTTGCCTGCCGATTGCCCTTTCAGGTGACAAAATCAGTTCAGCGGTTCTCGAGTTACATGCCGATATGTGAGGCGTGCCCCAAAGTACGCAAAAGTAGACATTACCACCCCCGACTCCCGGGGCTCTAGCTCCGTCAATCATCTCGAAAATCTTTGCACAGGGTTGTAGCCAATGAGTGTGGCTTTCCAATGATACCCCATGATATGATAATTGGTGATCTAATACGGTCTCTATTGATCGATTTATGATAAAGAAAAGCAGGGTCCCCCTATAGCAAACTCTGTGGACCTCATCACCAGAATGAGTATGGTAAGGTCCAGAGGTCCAGTAATGAAGTGATGTAGGGTGGAAGATCACCAATAATGGCCTTATACAGAAACAGATTTTTTTTGTTGTCATTATTAATTTATCTTTTGCTGTAGTGGATAGGTATATTCTTTTTTTTGATATTGATAGATAATTTATTACATATTAATGTGATATTGTAAGGAAGGGGCAGGACCAGATAAGCTTTGCTTCTTTCTGTCCCTTCTCGAACAAAACCATTTGTCTTGGGCTATGTTGATTATTGCTTCCATGTCTAGGAAGATATCTTTTATTTGTATTTTATTTTATTTAATTTTTGTTATTTGTTGTTATTACAAATGTGTGTGTTTATGGTTGAAAATGTTCAAGATAAATAAAGATCAAATCAAATTAAAATCAGATGCCAATGCTACCAGAGGACCACTTAGCCTTATCATATAGGATATAATGATGGTACCATACCTGTAACTGTGACCAGTGATGAGGGCAGCATGATATACAGAATATATCAGAGTCCAATAATAAAATGAAAAGGTTCTTTCTGGGGACCCACTCGAGGACCCCTGGGGGGATGCGTTTCAACCGTCCCAGTGGAGAGGACAGGCTGCTGGTCTCACGTCCTTCCCTGGGGACTTTATTCTGCTGTCTCTCCTGCACCTTCTGCCAACCGGTCAGCCATTCTGACCTCAGCAGTCACAGAGCCACGCTTCCGTCTGTGATCAGAATCATTAAATCCTCAGCAGATCTCCGGGTATTGAACCCAACAGAACCAGACAGAACCCGACAGAACACGACAGAACTGGATGAGACCCAACAGAACCCAACAGAACCCAAGATAACCCAACAGAACAGGACAAACCCCAACAGAACAGGACAAACCCCAACAGAACCCAAGATAACCCAACAGAACAAACTCTTTTTATTACCCCCTCATTGGATTCAAACCTAAAACATTTACCCTATCACTGGATTAAAACACTAAACATTGTGTATGTATTTGTGTGTTGATGTTTGTATTTGTGTCTGTGTGTGTATGTATGTGTGTATGTGTGTTGATGTTTGCATTTGTGTGTTTGAATATGTATGTTTATGCGCATCTGCACATATATGTGTGTATTGTATGTGTGTGTATGCATGTGATGTGTGTATGTATCAGTCATTTTGAGGCTCTGAGGGGAGCTGGTTGCCTCCATTAGCCATTGGATGGTGCTGCAATCCTACGAAACTGGTGGAGCCACATTCCCTAGACATTTTCTGTTTCAGAGAGAGAGAGAGAGAGAGAGAGAGAGAGAGAGAGAGAGATAGGGATAGATAGAGAGGGAGGGAGGGAGAGAGAGAGAGAGGGATAGATAGAGAGGGAGGGAGAGTGAGAAATGCAAATGCTACACAACACAAAGTCAAGCAGTTTGTTAGGGGTGAGAGAGCCTGCAAATAAAAAAAACAAAGCCAAGCAGAGTGTGCCAGAGAAACACACACACACACACGCACGCACGCACGCACGCACGCACGCACGCACACACACACACACACGCACACGCACGCGCATGCACAAACACACACACGCACGCACCACGCACGCACGCACACACACACGCACGCGCATGCACAAACACACACAGGAAGAAAGGAATATGAAGGATGTTGATAAATGTTGTGGAAGCAAAGGAATGGGTTATCTGAGATAGACAGACCAAGTGATAGGATAGGAGGAGAGGAGAAGAGGAGAGAGGAAGAGAAGAAGAGGAGAGGGGAAGAGAAGAAGAGAGTGGAGCAGAGGAGAGGAGAAGAGGCGAAGAGAAGAGGAGATATGATGAGATGAGATAGGGGGAGAGGAGAAGAGGATGAGAGGAGATAGGGGGAGAGGAGAAGAGAGAGGAGGAAAGGGGATGAGAAGAGGAGAGAGGAGGAAAGGGGAGGAGGGGAGAGGAGAGGAGGAGAGGTGAGTTGAGGAGAGGAGAAGAGGAGATGATAGCAGGAGAGAATGAGAGGAGAAGAGGATAGGTGAGGAGGAGAGAGGGATAGGAGAGGAGAGAAGGATAGGAGAGGTGAGGAGGAGTGCAGGAGAGGAGGTGATGGGAGGAGAGGAGAGGAGAAAAGAGGAGGAGAAGAGGAGAGGATGAGCCTCCTCGTGGTGTTGTACATGTAGATGATGATCCCAGCGAGGATCTGCAGGCACTGCTCCTCCACAACGTACAACTAATGGCTCCCTGTGTGGAGAGCGTTGGAACATGCATTCTCTCTAATCTAATGCTATATTTCTTGACCCTGGGGATCAACAAAGCGTGGTTCTCTGGCTCTTCGGAAGGCTTCCATTAAAAGGGAAATGTACAGAATGTGTTTCAGTGAATTAGGATATGTTCCGTCTTCCCAGATAGCCTGCCTGGGTGAATAGACATCTTGTAATTAACGGCCTCTCCGCCCACGTGTTTCAACCGTATGGTCTTCATCAGGGCCCAGGGCCTGGATTAATGGACCCTTCAAACGGTGAGGTCCTTATTTTATTTGTATTATGTTAATGTTAGTGTTTTATAATCTATAATATTATTTTATAATCTTCTAATCTACTACCTGTAATATTCAAAGATAAGATGGGTTTGTATTTTTTTTTCTCTTATTGTCAACATTGTCAACATAAGACATAGAACTCTATTGTTTAAAATAATTTACAGAACTGTACTGTTTGTTCTGGTCAGTATAATTCATCATGTTAAAACAAGTCACAGAGTCGTACTGTTTGTTCTGGTCAGTATAATTCATCATGTTAAAACAAGTCACAGAGCTGTACTGTTTGTTCTGGTCAGTATAATTCATCATGTTAAAACAAGTCACAGAGTCGTAGGCTACTGTTTGCTCTGGTCCATATAACTCAGCATAACTCAGTATACAAATTTCTGCACGTACCTGCAAACATTGACATGTTTTTATTGTCAAAAAGCACCTAGCTGTACAGGTTGTCATTCAATTTTGAATTAAATTGAGCTGTGCCATGGCACTTCCTGGTTCACAAAATTCTGATTAAACTGCAAAACTAGGTATTTCAGATCAGATCCAGCAATTGTATAACGGCCATCTTGACAATTTATTGCAAGAGTGAGCAATAATAAACATCAACAGGGGCGGTCAGGTGGCGTAGCGGAGATTGCGTCCGTCACCAACCCCGGAGACGCCAGTTCGAATCCAGCTCACAGCTCCGGGGTTGTCACCAGCTTGGCTGGCCGTTCACACTAATACAATTGGCAGTATTAGAGGGTGGGAGAAGCTGGCGGGGTGGGTCCGGGTCGTTGTAAACAGCGACTCCTACAGTTCGGTCGGGGCCCCTGCTAAGCGCGGATAGGATCTAAGTGGGATAGTGTGATCCTTCCACATGCTACGCCCTCTCAGTGAGAGTCCGCGCTGCCAGGTGAAAAGAAGCGGTTGATTGGCTAGACGTGTGTCGGAGGAAGCACGTGATAGCCTCCACTCTCCCAGACCGACTGTGGGGGGTAAGTGTGCAGTGACCAGGAAGGGGATTGGGAATTGGCATAACGACTAACATTGGGATGGGAGAAAATCGGAGGAAAAAGGAGGGGGAAAAAGATTAAAAATAAAAACATCAACATCAACATCAACAGACATTATGCCCAAAAATATTGTGTTACATAATGATGTAGATATTAACGGAAGAAAAGCCTGGAATACAAACGAGGCATTCTAGCAAGAAAGACTGGACTACAAATGAGGCATCATAGCAAGAAAGACTGGACTACAAACAAGGCATTCTAGCAAGAAAGACTGGACTACAATTGTAGCAAGAAAGACTGGACTACAAATGAGGCGTTCTAACAAGAAAGACTGTTTCAAGTTTCAAGTTTCTTTAATAGTTGTCATACAGAAGTACAGAATACTTTTATACAAAATGCTTCTTACTGTTACGCTCCAGAGACTGTGCTAGACAAGATAAGTATCAAATAACATAGTATAGCATGTAAATTAGAAGTAGAAAATGAGGTCACAGTGTTCAGTATAGACATATGTACAATGTTCGATGCAGAATAGACATAACTGAGTTACCATATAATATACAATACTATGCAGTGTACTAATATACAATACTATATAGTGCAAAGCAGAAATGGGATGAGGTACAATTTAGGTACAATTTACAGTAAGGTGTACGAGTTGTAGTGCAATCCCTTATCAATAAATATAAAGTGTGGGGAGTGGGTGCTACAGTGTGTTTGTTTAAAGTGAGTGTGTGCTATAAAGTGTGGGGAGTGGGTGCTACAGTGTGTTTGTTTAAAGTGAGTGTGTGCGTGTGGATGTGTGTGCCATGTGCGTTTGATGGTTGTTGTGTAGTGTTCATTGTTCGTTGAGCAGCCTGATGGCCTGGGGATAGAAGCTTCTTCTGAGTCTTTCTGTGCTCGCCTTGAGACTCCGGTATCGCTTGCCTGACCGCAGCAGTTCAAAGAGGCAGTTGTTCGGGTGACTGGAGTCCTTAATGATTCTCTTAGCCTTGCCCCTGCACCGCTTGTTGTAAATGTTCTGGAGGGTGGGAAGCCCCCCTCCAGTTGTGCGTTCGGCTGAACGTGTCACTCTTTGTAGTCTGCTTCGGTCTTGTGCAGTGCTATTCCCAAACCAGGAGGTGATGTTGCCAGTCAGGATGCTCTCTATTGTACATGAGTAGAAGTTCTTAAGGATCTTCTGACTGACTTGGAACTTCCTTAGGCGCCTGAGGAAGTAGAGGCGTTGTCGTGCCTTCTTCACAACACTGTCAATGTGTGTGGTCCATGTCAAGTCCTCGGATATGTGGGCTCCGAGGTACTTGAAACTGTTCACTCTCTCAACCGGTGCCCCGTCGATGCTGAGGGGGCTGTAGTCCTTGACCCCCGACCTCCTGAAGTCCACAATCATCTCCTTTGTTTTGCTGACGTTCAGGGAGAGGCTGTTTTCCTGGCACCATCCCACCAGGACCTTGACCTCTTCCAGGTAGGCCCTCTCGTCGTTTGCAGAGATCAGGCCCACCACCACTGTGTCGTCAGCAAATTTGATGATTGTGTTGGACTACAAAAGAGGCATTTAACAAGAAAGACTGGACTACAAAAGAGGCATTTAACAAGAAAGACTGGACTACAAACGAGGCATTCTAACAAGAAAGACTGGACTACAAACGAGGCATTCTAGCAAGAAAGACTGGACTACAAAAGAGGCATTTCAAGCAGTTCAGGAAGAGTGTTTTCTGTCGGAGAGACTAACTCCCTTTGCCATGGATTTTGGATTTTGTAAATCTGTAAATCTGCTATTCTACATGCACCTCCAGCTATATATCACACCAAAGGTAAGTGAAAATCGTAACATGGCCTCTTCAGTGTTTGGAGTCTCATCATACCAAGGCCTTACATTACAAAGGTGATAGGCCTACCATATTTATTTCAATCATTTTATCATTGACTATCATTTAATTTTATTTACAGATTACAAATTTAATTAAAGGGGCACTTCACCAAAATAAACAATGCTGATTTATTTTGCACATAATCTCACACATATCCAAAAACCTTAATCTCACACATATCCAAAAACCTTAAACAGTTTTGCACACATTAATTTAGCTCAGTTATTGAGAGTAAATTAGTTTGAATATGGTCACCAGTGATGTCGTCGGGGACCCTGAATCCTGTGTTGTGTTAATTACAGCACAAAACATATAGCAATACCTTGGGACTGCTACCTTATTAGCCATATTCAAACTAATTTACTCTTAATATCTGTCAAACTAAATTAATGTGTGCAAAACTGTTTTGAGTTGTTTTTGGATGGGTGTGAGAGTGGCACTTTCATTTTACCCTCAAGAAGTACAGTACAAGACACTATACTGTTACGACGGAGACAGGTAGGTTCCAGTTGTGGAGTAATACGTAGAGACAGAGAAGGTTGTTTACTCGTTAACGGTGGTTCTCTTTATTAGTAGAATGGTACACCTAGAGTAATAGCAACAGATAGTACACTGACACAGGGCGTCTAGGAGAGAAGATAATAATGATAACAATAATGACAGCAACGTCCAGTGTCTGCGGTACCGCCGTGTACTCTGCAGGAGAATGAGAAGATCCGACAACTGAAAGTAGAGAGACAGGGGTTTAAGTACGACCACATTCCTGACATACCAAGCGTTCCAACGTGACAACCAATCAGGAGACCCAAACAATAAGTGACAAGTGACAGGGAGATAAGTGGCAGAGAAGCCCAGTGACAGGTGTCAGAATGATGGGTGGTTCTCAGGCGGGGCCAGAGAACCCAAGCGTTACAAAATACTACACCTACCATTTTACAGTTTTTCTAAGTCGCTTTGGTGCATTTCTCACATCACTATTAATATTTGCACAACTGTTAGTGCATTTCTCAAAACAATTAGTACAAACTGCAAAACCTAGTTGATAACCTGCAAAAGTGTGTCACTTGCTCAAAATGGATAGTAAGTATTCATGCCAATGAAAGTGTCAGTGTCATCAAAATGAAAAGTCCTGACACAATTGTTTATGAACAAGATAGTCAAATGGCTTTGTCATGTTTTCATGACAGTTCACTCTGTAAGTGTTTTCCAATGTAAAAAAGTCAGATCTTGGTGACACTACCTGAAAATGCTGGTGATCTGCATGGCAGATCTCCTCTCTATTGGTGGTGTGGGGGTTCGGATTATCTCTATCTATCTGAAGGATGTCGAGGTTTTTTCAATGTATATAATGTATATATTGGGGGAGATGACAGCATCTAAAGGTGCCAGGTCAGAGAGGTAGATGTGCATGGTGGTAGCAGCAGACTAAGATAGAGCCCAGGGCATGCCGAGGTCGGTTCAGCACATAACAACTGATAAGAACAGCAGAAGCAGGCAGAATGGTCAGAGAGAGAGTGTGACACCACTAGAAACAGACGTTTAAAGGTGAACAGCAGTTGCCATGACAGCGCATCACATGGCCACAAGAAGAGGGACAGGGCCTGTCATTGCTATGCCGAGATGATAATGATGATGATGAATATTGTAAATGTGAGTTTCCTTCCGGGTGTAAGTTAGATATAGACACGAAGCTGACGCGAGCGGACGTGAATCAGAGACTTTCATCCCTCCCTCACCCTCGCCGGTGGGGGAGGGGAGATGACACATCATCATTAGCTTCGGCTAACGGGAGAAGGGTTTTGGCTAACGACAAGGCCTCAGCCACCATTGGACTAAACAGCAGAAGAGACGATAGAATAATGAATTTAGTGTTCCATCAAAGACTTTTCAAGGACAATACGAAATGGGTAACATCTGAGGCTTTTGTTTATGTAATAAACAACGATTCCAAGAAAGGTACTACGTTGTCCAGTGTCGAATACTAATGGTTACGGATTGCATTAAAGGGGAATGACAAAGATTGTACAGCCAGTATGAGAAGACAGAGAGAAATAAACACAACGCAGAAACTACACAACGACAACGATGGAGAGGTGATACTGGCTGATTGATCCAAATCTATCTATCTATCTATCTATCTATCTATCTATCTATCTATCTATCTATCTATCTATCTATCTATCTATCTATCTATCTATCTATCTATCTATCTATCTATCTATCTATCTATCTATCTATCTATCTATCTATCTATCTATCTATCTATCTATCTATCTATCTATCTATCTATCTATCTATGCTGCAAGGAAGGACCTTCGTTTCCCCTCCAAGGCTGAAACCTGCACCTCGACCGGTTTTGAACCACATGTCTTGCCAGCATGAAAGGCAAACCTAGCCAAACCAAGAGTGGCCCTGGTCTGTCTGGTGGTCAGGTCTGGCCCCGGTCTGTCAGGTAAATTGGCTGCATCAGCTGTGCATCCCGATCTACGCATCAGTAAAATGCACCTTGTTGCACCAATTACTTACAACACAATCTAAGTAAGTTCACTAAATAATAGAACAAATCCCAAGGCAGATGTGAGGCAGGTGTGTCTGTAAATAATACAAAGACTCGCCAAGGGCAACGACACCTGGAGTGTTTATTTCAAACTCCTTTTTAAACTCCTTGTTCTCCATTTTAGCATGAAACACAAGAGACTCTGGTAATCTCACACACATATCCAAAAACCCTAAACAGTTTTTCACACATTAATTTAGTTTGACAGTTTGAGAGTAAATTAGTTTGAATATGGCCACCAGTGATGTCGTCAGGGACACTGAATCCTTGTGTTGTGGTATTTACAGCACAAAAGATAGCAATACCTTGGGACTGCTACCTTATTAGCCATATTCAAACTAATTTACTCTTAATACCTGTCAAACTAAATTAATGTGTGCAAAACAGTTTTGAGTTGTTTTTGAACACAGAGAGTCTGGTGGTACATGTTCTCCAGCTCAGAGAGAGAACACAGAGAGTCTGGTGGTACATGTTCTCCAGCTCAGAGAGAGAACACAGAGAGTCTGGTGGTACATGTTCTCCAGCTCAGAGAGAGAACACAGAGAGTCTGGTGTTACATGTTCTCCAGCTCAGAGAGAGAACACAGAGAGTCTGGTGGTACATGTTCTCCAGCTCAGAGAGAGAACACAGAGAGTCTGGTGGTACATGTTCTCCAGCTCAGAGAGAGAACACAGAGAGTCTGGTGGTACATGTTCTCCAGCTCAGAGAGAGAACACAGAGAGTCTGGTGGTACATGTTCTCCAGCTCAGAGAGAGAACACAGAGAGTCTGGTGGTACATGTTCTCCAGCTCAGAGAGAACACAGAGAGTCTGGTGGTACATGTTCTCCAGCTCAGAGAGAGAACACAGAGAGCCTGGTGGTACATGTTCTCCAGCTCAGAGAGAGAACACAGAGAGTCTGGTGGTACATGTTCTCCAGCTCAGAGAGAGAACACAGAGAGTCTGGTGGTACATGTTCTCCAGCTCAGAGAGAGAACACAGAGAGCCTGGTGGTACATGTTCTCCAGCTCAGAGTGTCAGGATCTCCCCTCCCAGCCTGGTTAGATTCCTCCCCAGGCTGGCCACACGATCCCTCCGCCTCAGAAGGCCTGCCCTGCAGCTCCCGCTAGCGGACTCAATGTGTTACTCCCTCTATTAGTCAGTTTCCATATGTTTAATCTCCTGTTGTCCTCAATGTTTAACTCAATGTTCAATGTGTTTATTGTATTCCTGTGTGTGTTGCCCACTCTGTTTCCCGGTCTGGTTTAGTGTTGTATTTGTATGTATCATTGTTGTTCCTTACTGTCATGTTAGATATTGTTGTCATTGTTTGTTCTGTCCAGGTGTGTCTTGTTAGTGATTAGTGTCCCTATATATTCTGTCTGTTCCTGTCACTCCCCTGTCGGTTCGTATACGTTTCTTGTCACATCCGTTGTTATCCTTATCTGCCAGCTTATGCTGTGGTACTTATTATTTTGTTGTTGTAGTTGAAGCCAAGTAAAGCCTTTTTCCAACTACACCCTGTTGTGTCCTGCCTATCTATCTCTCTCGTTCCTGTTATTGCAATTGGGTCCACACCACCAACAACGAATCCTTACAGAGAGAGAACACAGAGAGGGTCTGGTTGATTCATTGATTGATTGAACATTTTATTAACAGATGGGTACAATACAGTATGGCTCAATACACACAAAGAGGAAGCAGACCAGAGAAAGACTGTTGAAGGTAGAGGTTCTGTGTAGGATTGTTAGTAACTGTCTAACTGCATATGTAACTGTTCACACTAAGTGGCTGTCTACCTGCATATATATCTGTGTCCACTAGAGGGCATTCTAGGCGGAGACACTCAGGAGTACTACCAGGTGGCGAGTATAAGTAGCTGTGTCTCCTCCCCCTTCTTTCTCTCCCCCCATGTCTCTCAGTGAGAGAAGACCTGTAGAACTGCTGCTTTCCATGTGAATAATAAACCACGCCGATTAAGGGCTCAAGATAGAAACCATGCCTCTTGACCACATTATTGTCGCCCTATAGCCAAATTCTGTTAACAGGTTATGGGCCCAGATAACGCCGGGGCGAAATAATAAGGGTACTGTAGCAAGCTTAGCTGATGTATAGGCTAGATTAGCACCGCGTGGCTAGACGCTAGGCCAACAAGAGCAAAAGCTAAGCATACCACTAACGAAGAGGATGGAAAACAAGAGAAGGAAAAGCAGTGGACTTCGAGCTCTGGGAAGAGCGCATGCTATGATGCATGCACGGAGCGGGACTGAAGGAGATGATCCTGGCAGCCCCCACGGGAGAACTGACGGCGGAAGAGCAAGCCCTGGACGACCAGCGTAACGCAAACGCGTACTTTGAGTTAGCGCCGCTGCTCGACGACACCAGCTTGGGGCTGATATTCCGCGACACTAAAGACCGAGGCCAAGAAAGCCTGGAGGTATTGAGAGAGCATTACATAGGGCGAGGAAGACCCAGAGTCGTGGCTCTCTACATAGCACTAACTGGCCTGAGGAACTCGGCCCACCGAGACTGTGACCGAGTACGTCAACAGAGCGGAACAGATCACAACGCCATTGAGGAGTGCCGGAGAAGCACCAAGCGATGGGCTAATGATGGCGATGATGAGAGGACTACCGGAGCTGTACAAACCGTTCACACTCCTGGTGACACGCGGCTCAATGGACATGACGTTGGGACCGTTCAAGGCTAAGTTAAGGAACTTCGAGGCCTCAGAAGATGCCCACCCAGCCGCCGCGGAGGGAGAGAACCAGGACCACGATGGAACTGGCGTGTTGGCGATGCGGAGAGAAAGGCCATCGGAGAAGCGACTGCACAAAGATTGTCTGGTGTAGCTTCTGCAGATCCACGGGGCACACAGACAGAGCGTGCATGAAGAAACATGACCAGAGCGTGCGATACGCGCATGGGCAAGATGACGGCCATGGACGAGACGACGGCCATGGACGAGACGGAGGCCACGGACAAAATGGCGGCTACAGAGAAAATGGCGGCTACGGACGAGACGGCGGCCATGAACGAGATGGAGGCCACGGACAAAATGGCGGCTACAGACAAGAAGACGGCTGTGGACAGGATGACGACAGCGGACACGATGGCGACGACGGTCGACGTGAGACGAATCGAGACGACGCTTGGAGAATCGATGGCGGCGACATTCGACGTGAGACGAGTCGAGACGCCGCCCGGAGAATAACGGGACAAGAAGACTGCGCTTTCGGGGCGCGGACGGCGTGCATCGCCGGACCGGCCCAGCTGCAGCGGGCCCAGAGAAGGGGACTGATCGTGGACACAGGTGCGTCGTCCCATGTCATCAACGACAGGAGTCGGTTCAAGAACTTTGACGACACTTTCCACCCGGAGAGGCACAGCATGGAGCTGGCGGACGGGAGACGCACCTACGGATTGGCGCAAGAGAGGGGAGACGCACAGGTATGCCTCACGGACAGTAAGGGGCGCCGGTAGGGATGCCCCGATCGATCGGCCACCGATCGTTATCGGCCGATACTCAGTATAAATATGCAATCTGTGAATTCCGATAATGAGTCATATTCGCCGATCGCGGAAACCGATCAAGCGAAGCTCTCACTCGCTGTCTGTCTCAGACACACACAACCTGCAAACTGCCGCTGCTCCTCCTCCCTAGCCCCGCCCGCCCCGTGTAGAGTTTGTAAACAAAGAGGACTGAGAGGCGGCTCCTCTGCTCGAGTCTGTAGTGCATTCGACCTGCGCTAACGTTAGCTACCTAGCTATCGTTACTGTTTAAACAAAATTACCCAGTCAACTATTCACGTTTAGTAGGCATTGTCTAACGGTATTTAGCCGGCTAGCTACCGATAGCTCCTGATATCAACAAATGATCCAGAAAGTCTAGTAGTCCATGTTCATACCTCCGTTAGCTTGCGTTAGCTGACGTTAGTTTACTGTTCAAAACGAAATGTCCCATTGAACTAAAGTTCTGTCTTAACGTCATCTAGCCGGCTAGCAGTAGCTACAGATAGCTCTTGATATCAATGTCTTATAAACATTGATTTAATGCGTATTCGAGCTTAGGGCTTGCTGAATGTGAAATGACCAAAGCACAGTAACGTTACCAATAGGGTCCCGCTGCAGCGCCGGAGAATCCTTTTTGGAGCTGGAGGCTACTAGAGTACACACAGACAGTGGAGCTGTTTGCAGATAGCGAGCATTTTGACTTGTTGCGTGGTGGCGATGTCTCGCAGATAATACAAGTACAAGTCTAATTATATAATATATATATTTTATATATATATACAAAAAAAAATACAAACAAAATTATATAAAATAATTTTTAATTTCTTTTTAATCAAAAACAATCGGTATCGGATCGGTATCGGCCGATATGGCTCACGACGATCGGTGATCGGTATCGGTGGCAAAAAGCGTGATCGGGGCATCCCTAGGCGCCGGTGTACGGTGATGCTCAAGAACGCTCTATACGTACCATCGTTCCCACAAGGACTATTCTCTGTAATAGCTGCTACAGCAAGCGGTGCCAAGGTATTCTTCGATAAAGGTAAACATTTTCTTGTAGAACCTGACGGTACCCGGGTAGACATAAAGATGTACCAGAGAATATATTATCTGAAAACGGAGTGTAATGACAATGACCAGTGTAATGATAATAATGATATGTGTAGCGGGACGGCCAGTCACGATATTCAGACATGGCACGAGATTATGGGTCATTGTAATTACGAGGATTTACTGAAACTGCAAGTAGTGTCAGAGGGCATGCACATTGAAGGGGAAAAGCGTAGATCTGACAAAAATTTTGCAATGTGCAAAACGGGGAAGTTTACCCAACCGAGATACAAAAATCCCACAGACAGAGTAAGGGTACCACTTGCACTAGTTGACATGGACCTAGCAGGCCCAGTAAGCAACAAGTCCATAGGAGGTTTTAGGTATGTACAGTCTTTTACAGATGTGTGTACAGGGGCAGTGTTTGTTTACTTTCTCAAAGCAAAGAGTGACACTGACACACTCCAGGCCACGGAGAAATTCCTGGCAGACGTAGCCCCTTATGGTACAGTAAGATGTCTGAGATCCGACCACGAAACCGAGTTCGCAAACAGAGAGTTCCAATCACTGTTGAGAAGGTATAAGATAAGACACAAGACGTCACATCCATATCCCCCACGTCACTTCAGGCAACTTATGCCCGTCCGGGTCATAGTACTACTGGCTATATGGCTCTGGCTAACGTTAACATTACCCCGCTAACGTTAGCATTATGTCTACTGTCGTGAACCATTTTAAATCGGGGCATGTAAAAGAGTTTGGGGAATGAGTAAAATGTGCAGGTCCTCTTCTCAGACCTGTGGGGCAAAGCACTGCACGCATCATGCCGGCTAGCAAGCTACACGTCACGCATGTTGATACGATAGCAGCCCCTCGGATAGCACTCGGTGCATCACAGTCACGAAACGGGCTACCACGATAGCTAACTAACGTTAACGTTACAAGCTCAAACACCTTATAACTACTACTACTGTCGTGTCCATAAGTTCCCTGGCAGAATACTTTGTTTGTGAGGACAAAGGTATACAAAGAGGAGAGAACCATTTTAAATCGGGGCATGTTAGGAGTTTCGGGAATGCTGGCTAGCAAGCTAGCTAACTTAGCTACTAACGTTATATACACAATATGTACAACGACACAATGATTTACATGAGTATTTATTTACAAATATGGTAACGTGGTTGTGGCTTTTACAAATAGTGGTTAGCTTTAGAGATAAATGGCTATGATCATGGAGCACTAGTGTTAGGTGAAACAGATAGCCACAGATTCCTCGGCTAGTAGTAGTAACAAGAAGGCTCCTTGCTTCCTGCCACTACCTGCCTGTGATTCTCAGGCCCCGTGCTGCCCTGTACCTTGTGTGACGTCATCATTAACACTTTCCCGACCACTGGGCTGAGTCTAATTAATGGCAAGAGGACCTGTGGCTTTATGTAGAGCTAAATCTATACTTTATAGTATTGCTATCTGTCCATTCTCATTGTCAATTGAGTTCATAAACTGTCCCTTCAAAATGGCTTAAAGGGAAAAAAAATGCACCAATAGGTTCTCATTTTATAGCGCCGTGAATATAAGCTTTATAGCAGATTTGGGCTAGTATATTTTCTGGAAGGCTAGATAAATGGCTAATAGCTGCTAACGTTATATCCAATGGCATTTCCGTTTTACAGATGCTACAGAAATAACTAAAACTACATATGATCGGGACTGTCCCAAAGGTAAGGTAAGGTAAGGTAAGGTAAGGTAAGGTAAGGTAAGGTAAGGTAAGGTAAGGTAAGGTAAGGTAAGGTAAGGTCAGGTAAGGTAAGGTAAGTATCATAGCAAGCTCTGATCGGGCTGTAATTTACGTGAAAAAGATCTTACCATGAGCCGGTGGGATACCCCCGAGCATTTCCCCGTTATCGATCGCCATCTGGTAGATCGATATGTCCATTGGCTGATGATAAATCCCCTTATTGCATGGTGAAATCTGCGATTCGAAACGTAATCCAAGGTACAGGATGCTGATTCAGAATCCGGCTACCAAAAATCTCCATTGAAAGGGGAAAAAAAAGTGATCCGTTCGCCCACAGGGCACATTGCAGTAGCGCGATAGCGCCCCTAAGAGGATCTGGCCGGTATTGCATATTGTAGAATTCATAGAGTATTGAAAATCTGCAGTGCTGCTCGGCGATACGTGATTCTGTCCACAACGCAGGGATTCGAAACACATATAAATATGTGGTTCGTCCCCAATGTGTTAAGATGACACACGCACGTTATGAACCATGGATTAAAATATCCACGTGCGTGGTGGTTGTGGTTGGGCGGACCAAATGTTTGATAAAAACACTAAAACTGGGTCAATTCCCCCCCCCCTCTTCATGAAAGTCACCGTTGGCCTAGTCACATTGTTTATTGAACAAAAATACAACATGCAAGTGGGCCTTTAAGCCCATTCAGCTACTCAATTAAAAGGTGCGGCTGTATCGTATTAAAAGCTGAACTAAAATCTACAAATAAAAGTCGGACATAAGAGGAGATATACCATTGGATCAGAGTGTAACACACCAGAGGGGTCTAGGAACGGCTCAGATGGTAGACCTGACAGAGGGGGTGATGACAAATATCAATACAATTGTAAATTACAAGTTTAAGCTCCTAATCCGGGGGCGGAGCCAGGCGTTCATGGAGTGAGACGTGTTTCACGAGAGCTCCCTTCTATCGTGCAAAATACACTTTTCTCCCCATTAGTCTTTATTTTATTTTTATTTGTTATTGGTCTTCTTGTTGAGGCGTCGAGTCTCAACTACTTTCGTCGACTTTTTTCAACTTTCTGCGATGTCGATGGAGACCAGAGCCATGAGCACTCCAGCCGGCAAACTGCCACCGGGTCTACCCTCGCCGTCGCCCGGAATCAGTGAGATAAGTGAAGCTGTTCTCTCGGTCATGACCAAATTCCATGCAGACTTTGAGGTACGCTTCGCTGAAACACAAAGAAAAGTACAGGCGGAAATTTTTGATACCCTTCATCGAGAGATGACAGAGGAAATTAGGTTGGCGGTCGACCCGTTGAGAGAGAAGATGGAGTCGCTACACGCTGCCTCCTCGGCTAATGCTAACGAACTAGCCACGCTAACGACAGAGGCCTCACAACAGGGCGAGAGGCTGGCGTGTCTGGAGAGCTCCCTGCAGGCTAGGCAGGCTGAAGTTGCCAAACTACAGTCGGTAATTGTGGAAATGCAGTCCCGGGAGAGACGCTACAACATCAGGATTGTTGGTGTACCGGAGGGCAGTGAGGGAGGTCGTCTCTCGGAGACCATGCCGGAATTGTTGCAGAAAATACTGGGGAAAGATGTCCTCCCCAGCCCACCCGTATGCGAGTCGGCCTACAGAGCGGGCAAGGCCAGTCCTGGAGTGAACAAGGAGCCGAGGCCCATCATTGTCAAGCTAAACAGGCTACAACAGAGGGAGCTCATCATGCGGTCGGCCCGTGCCAGAAGGGGTAAACTAGGTCTCGGCGATCACAAAGTGGCCATTTTCGAAGACTTTACGCCGGAGGTTCAAGCACAGAGAGGCGGATACAAAGTGGTCATGGCCAGGCTATGGAAACTGGGCCTGAGGCCTACGCTATTCGCCCCCGCGAGATTATCTGTGCTGTGTAAGGGCGATGATCGTCGTTCATTTTGGTCGATGGCTAAAGCGGAGGAATATCTTGGGGGGATAGCCGAGACTGTAGCTTGATAACTATGTCGGGTGAGTGACGTGGCGATGTGGGCCTAAATACATTGATAGGGCGGACTACTCACAAATGCTTATTGTCATGCCCAAACAGGCTAACTGGCCACTGCCCATCCAAGCTAGCGGGGCATCCCAATGACTTCTGTTACTTGCTAATGCTGACCTCATGGTCGTACATGTGTGTCGCCACTATGGAAGCTAGCGAGCTAGCTGGACAATGTTCATTTCAGATACGAGCATGCTGGCTGGTCATCACTAGCTTGCGCGCTAGCCTCGGGCTAACTAACATGCTACCAGGCACTGAATCATTCGGGACCCGTTAATGTTTACGTATTTTGGCTGTTGTTGCTGTTTAAGTGGCATCTGTTTGCACAATTTAACTGTGATTGGGTCCTGCCCTGCCTATCTTCTGATATGCTTTATTATTTTTTATTTTTAATTTTTCTTTTGTCCAGTTGTGCTGTGGCTTTGCGACGTTGATGCGCAGATTCAGAGGTGGTTGGTTACAGGGATGGCGTTGAGTTATTAGGCAAATTTTTTCCTTATAGTTGGCTCATATTAGGGCCAAGGCTCACGTTTGTTGTTTTCCTTGTCTAGACAGGGTTTGGCTGTTTTGAGCCTTAGGCTCCAGTCGTAGAAGGTCGGTTAAGTATATATATGCAATATATAATAACAGGCTGTGTCAGGTATAGCTTATTACTATCCCCGGGTTAATGAAGGTGTTTACTTCTATTCTTATATAGGATTATGTCATTCCAGCCTTTGTGCCTGACCAGAGAGACGGTTAAATGCTTGCACCTTGACCATAACCCTTTTTCCTTTTTCTTTTTATTGTTGCTGTTTAAATGACATCTGTTTGCACAATTTACCTGTGATCGGGTCCTGCCTTAGACTATCTTCTGGTATGCTTTAATTTTTTTAATTTTCCTTTATTCATTTGTGCTATAGCATTGCGACATTGATATGCAGATTCGGAAGTAGTTGGTTACAGGGATGATGTTGAGTTATTATATAATAATAGATATTTTTCCCCTTATAGTTGTCTCATGTTAGGGCCAAGGCTCACGGTGGTTTTCAACCAATAACTTTATTGAATTTAAAATTTTAATTTTAATTTGTGTTTATTGGACTAGTGGGGGGTTTAATCAGGGGTTTATCTAGAGAGGGGGTCGGAGTGGAGAGCGTCTTATTGGATCCATGATTCCAGTGGGAAACGATAGGAAGATGACCATCCTTAGTGGATGGAGCATAGGGAGGGGATTGGAGAATGGGTATAGGAGGGTTAATATTAGTACGGGTGGGTTATGGTATAGAGTAGAAGTAGGGGGGGTTGTAACTGGGGTGGTATTTTTCTGTGTTTTCTGTACTGTTGTCCTGTATGTGTGTAATTGTTCCTCCTCTGAACTCTTGGGATTGACCGTCTGGGCCCGCATGGATCAGCGCCTCTGTCCTCAGCCTGGCTGCACTGGTATGTTCTCCACGCATTTAGACAAGTTCGACCATGGCTAAATTGAATATTTTAATTTGGAACGCAGGGGGTCTTAACGCCCCACACAAGCGTGCCAGTGTCCTTTGGTTATTGAAGAGAAGAAATATTGACATTGCTCTCCTTAGTGAGACGCATTTATTGGTGGGTGATGTGTCAAGGCTAGCAAATCGACAATATCACGTTATCTCCTCATCCTCAGCCGACGATAAGACAAAAGGAGTCGTCATAGTTACAAGACGTAACCTTGATATCAAAGTCCTGGATGTGGGGTCGGACACGGAGGGAAGGATTACTATAGCAAAAGTTGAGTTCTCTCATAGGAAGATGGCATTAATAGCATTGTATGCCCCTAACACATTTGATTCAGCGTTCTATAATACAATCACGAAGAATATGTTGGAACTTACTGGATACGCTCTCATTGTGGGTGGCGATTTTAATGCGTGCTGGGATGCGGAGATGGATAGGTCCGGGTCCTCTGAAACAAGCGACCAAAAACGGTCCTCTAAGGCCCTCAGGATGTGGGCCCAGGACACGGGGCTCGCAGACCTATGGCGCATATCCAATCCCACCCTCAAGGATTACTCTCACCTGTCAGCCAGACACAAAACCTTCTCTCGAATAGACTATGCATTCGCGTCCCCTAATATGTTTGATAGTTTCGACGTCTCATTGGTTCCCCTGGCTCTCTCGGACCACAAGGGGATTTTCCTTGTGGCAACCTTTGGCAGGCTCTCCACGAGAGCTCCCAGGTGGCGTTTTAACTCAACCTTATTAAAGAACGATGATATCTGTACTGAGTTCAGGAGTAAACTAGCTGAATTCTTGCAGATCAATGTCGGCACGGTCGAAGACCCTAGGGTCCTGTGGAACGCATTGAAAGGATTTATCAGGGGTCATGTCACACTTTTCGTCTCCAATTTGCGTAAATCCCGGTCAAAAAAACTAGAAGGACTGGAAACATTATACGCGGACCTATACGCATCTTTGCAAACTAACTATAGTGAACGACTAAACACACAACGTAAGATAGTCAAGAAAGAAATAAACTCCATACTTAAACAACAGTCTGAGTTCTTGATACATAGGACAAGGCAAAATTACTACTTTCACGGTTCCAGGCCTAGCCATCTGTTGGCAATGAAGATACGCTCGAATGATCATTTCTCGGATATCCCTTCGATCAAGACGCGACGGGGAACAGTCACTACTGACTCAAAAAAGATCAACGACACTTTTAAAGAATTTTACTCACAGTTATATAGCTCAGAGGTTAATTTCGATAACTCTAAATTTGAATCGTTCATTGGCGGGCTTGAGATACAATATAGTCAAGTTGGATAGAGTCCAATCATAATTTATACATATATATAGATATATCTATACCTAACACCAATCAATATTATAAACAATACAATACAAAACGAAACGAAATAACATTACCAGAAACTTGATAACATATAACATGCCCATTAATTTATAGGGCTAATTGAGCCACTTTACGTAATTAATTAATTTCAAATGATCCATTGGGCATCTTTGTGAAGCATGCCTCTAGTTTGGCAACAAACAACAACTTAAATCAGACCAGAAATAACAATGTAGGAGTAAGGAGGTTAAAGGAAACAAGTTAAAACGTTTTCTTCATTCCTCTAGGCTCGATGCAATTGAACAGGTGGATATAATAACATTCACGTTGCAACAGCAGCTTGTGTCTGTCTCCACCTCGTGCTGGCTAACTCCAGTCCCATATATCTGAGATCATTGACGGTATGATTACACTTAGAGAAATGTCGAGCTACCGACGACTTGACATCTGAATTCCTCACAGCACATTTGTGTTCACTTATTCTTGATTTAAAGGCTCTCGTTGTTTTGCCCACATAAGAAAAATTGCAAGGAAATTTTAGCAAATACACCAGATTGGACGAATTACACGTAATCCGTCCTTTGACTAGGATATTTTTCCCCGTTTTTGGATGTGCAAAAAATGTATCTTTAATCATACCCTGGCACTGTACACAGGATTGGCAGGGAAAATTCCCATCTGGGATGTTGGACATAAAATGAGAGGGTTTCCTTAAGGGCAAATCAGTTTTGACTAGGAGATTAGATAAATTCGCTTGTCTCTTGTAAAAATAGTTAGGCGAATGCTGAAACGCTGTCCCTATAAGAGGGTCGGACTGCAGAATATGCCAATGTTTATTGACAATACTCTGTGTGTCTCTCGTAATAGGGCTGTAAGTAGACACGAAAGATACTTTGTCAGGTTTATCTTCTTTCTTTTTGGGGGTAAACAACGTGGCCCTATCAATATGCTTAGTTTTATTCAAGGCTTTGAGTGTCAAATCGGCACTGTATCCTCTCTCGTGGAAACTGCCACGGAGAACCTTTGCTTGTGCAATAAATGTATCATCAGTATCACATATTCTCTTATAGCGAAGTATTTGGCTATAAGGAAGACTGTTCTTCAAGGCTGGGGTGTGATAACTAGAATAATGCAAGAACGAGTTACGGTCTGTCTCCTTTTTAAAAACCTCTGTGTGTAATGAGATGCCATCAGGGGCTTTCTTGATCAGAACATCGAGGAAGGGTAAATTATACATATCAAACTTTAATGTAAACTTTATCGTTCTTCTGCAGGAGTTCAGGTACTCAAGGAAGGAAAAAAGCTCAGATGATGAACCAGACCAAATAAAAAACAGATCGTCAATATAGCGCATATAAGATTTGACACATTTCTCAAACGGGTTATTATTAAAGATATGATCTACTTCATATTTAGACATATAAAGATTGGCTAGGTTCACAGCGGCTGGAGAGCCCATGCTGAGGCCTCTGTTTTGCAAATAGTATTTATCTTGGAATCTAAAATAATTTCTAGTTAGAACTAGATCGGTTAAACTAACCAGCGCTTCTGCGCATCAGCATGTGGAATGCTGGGGTAAAGACTGACTACATCTATGGTAACTAGTAAGTCTGTAGGACTAATGTTGCAGGACGAGAGCCTGTTCAAAAAAGTAGTAGTATCCTTCAAGTAACCACGCTGAGAAGAGGCCAAATCCTTAATATGCGCATCAATGAACTGAGAGATTTTTTCTGTGGCAGAGCCAATACCGGAAACAATAGGTCTACCAGGAGGGTTAATCAGATCCTTATGGATTTTAGGTAAAGTGTAAATAATAGGAGTAACCGGGTACTCTACGAACATAAATTTAAATTCATTTTCTGTAATTGCCTCTGACAATCTCAGGCTTTTAAGGACCGGTTTGATTTCCGTAGAAAATCTAAACACAGGGTCTGAATTTAGAAGGGTATATACCTCAATCTCATTCAATTGTCTGTTTATCTCAGATACATACAAGCTCTTGTTTTGGAGCACGATACCAGAACCCTTGTCAGCTTTTCTAAAAATTAAATCATCCTTCTTCATGAGCTCCTTCAGTGCTGCAGACTCTGATTCAAGTAAATTTGGATAAAGATGGGCTTTGTGACTGGTCTCACATAACTTAAGGACATCATTTTGTACTAATCTGCAGAAAGTTTCAACTGAGGGAGGATTGAGATGGGGAGTAAACATGCTACGGGGTTTAAATACTTTTCTTTTAGAGGTGTCTGGCTCTGTCTCAGGCCTAGCATCAGCATCAACATCATCACTTATCAACACATTTTCATTAGCATATTGAGTTCTCTTATCAAACCCTCTGGTATAAAATGCTTTCAACTTAATATTTTCCAAAAAACTTAAATAACTCTACCTTGGTAGTAAATGCATCCACCTTGCGGGCTGGGACAAAAGATAAACCTTTAGACAGGATATTGTGGTGTGGGTCGCTCAATAATACATCTGAAATGTTGACAATGTTAGATGTAATGCTCATCACCTGAACCGCGGATTTCTTCCTCTGGCCCCGCCTCGTCTTCCTATGGGTTCTCTCTCCGGTCGGGGAGGAAGCGGAGCGTCCTGCTCGCCTCGAAAAACAGACTGGCTCCGGAGCGGGTATCTGCCCGGCTGAGAGGGGGCGCCTCGTCGGAGCTCACCGCTGTGGAGGAGGAGTCAGTATGCCGTTGCCTGTCTCTGGGCTGCTAATTCAGCCTGCGGTTCCTGGAAGGTGGATTGTGGAGCCATGGATACACCATATGCGTTGCGTAGTCTTGCTCATCTCTTCTCCTCTTGGCTCTCTTGTGCAGCTCGATGTCATGTTTATACTTATCGAGTTTCTGGTTTACTGACTCGAGCAGTTCGGTCAGTTGGTCAGGGGTTAGAATAGTTTTAATTTCTTCCTCTAACAAGGAAAGCTCCTCTCTGACTTTGGCTAATTTAGAGCCTTCATTATCTATGATTAAAAGAAGTAGATCCATAGAACACTTATCCAGGATCGAACACCACTTTTCACAGAACTCAGGAGATTCTCTTCCCAGCGTGGGTTCTTGAGATACCCCACATTTCTGAGGAAGAGGCTAAGGAACTGGGGAAACCAATCACTCTTATGGAACTTAGGGAGACGATTGCTGAAATGCAGAGGGGTAAGGCACCAGGCTGGGATGGGATTCCACCCGAGGTATATTTAGCTTTCTGGGACCAACTGGGTCCATTGATGCTCGATATGATCAATTACGCTATCGAACAAGGGGAGTTCTCAAGGGATGTCAACATGGCATTGATTTCTTTACTTCTCAAGAAGGATAAAGATCCCAATGATTGTGGTAGCTATAGGCCCTTGAGTCTTCTCGGGGCCGATCTAAAAGTGTTTGCCAAGGTGCTGGCCCGCCGCCTGCAGAGATTTATGACGGTATTGGTACACTGCGATCAGACTGGTTTTATCCCGGGGCGCCTGGCTGCAGATAATCTTAGGAGGCTGTTGCATGTAGTCGATAACAGTAAAGACAATACAGCTCCGTCCACAGTTCTGTCTTTGGATGCCATGAAGGCGTTTGACAGACTAGAATGGTCATACCTGTGGAAGGTACTTGAGGTTATGGGTCATGGAAAGAATTTTATTCATATGATTAAAGTCCTGTATGCCTCGCCGTCGGCAATGATACTGACAGGCAAAAACTGTTCCACACTTTTTCCAGTCTCCAGATCTTCTAGACAGGGTTGGCCTCTGAGCCCAGGACTATTCGCGCTTTCCCTCGAACCATTGGCCCAATTTATTAGGCAATCGGAGGACATCGTCCCCATAATGGTCAATAATACACCACACAAAATTGCTCTCTATGCGGATGACCTACTGATTTTTATGGATGACCCCTCCTGGTCGGCCACAAAATTACTGGGAATAATCGACGACTTTGGTAAATTGTCAGGCTTTAAGATTAACTGGAACAAATAAGCCTGCCTACCTCTTAATGAGCTGGCCAAGGCGGTGCGACTACCAGCTGATATCCCCATAGTGGAACATTTTAAATACTTAGGCATAGAGATATTCCCCACGCTGAGTCAAACTACTAAGTACAACTTCACGGGTACTTATGATAAAATACGCCAGGATCTAGACAGATGGTCGTCCCTTCCTAACTCCTTACAAGCCCGGGCTTCCATAATCAAAATGAACGTCCTGCCTAGGATACATATTGTTAGCTCAATGCTCCCCCTGCCCCCTCCAATAGACCACTGGCTTAAGGTACAATCGATGGTATCTAAGTTTATCTGGAATAACAAACGCCCGAGAATCAAAAGAGCTACTACTCAACGTAGAAAACAAGATGGGGGCCTCGCAATCCCTGATTTTAAGCTTTATTTCTGGTCCTTTTCACTGAGACCTCTGATGTGCTGGCTATTTCGAAATGCCGACTGAGATATGGACCGATCATAACTCACGTGATCCAAACATGGCGTAATGTACAGAAGTCATGTGGGGTTAAATGCCCATGGCACCTGGACTCTCCAATTTTTAATAACCAGCAACTACTTGTTGGGCACAAGCCGGTTAGTATTCCTCAATGGCAAAGGAGGGGAGTTCATACTCTGGAGGATATTTATGATAAGAACGGCCTTTGTGCGTTTCAGGACTTAAAAGAATTTTATGATCTTCCCGGCGAGTCCTTCTTTCTTTACCTTCAACTAAGGTCAGCACTGAGGGCGCATGGCGTGCCGTGGGCTCAAGCTTTGCAACCACACCCCTTCCTCAGGCTCATAGTGGACAGGACGACCTCCAGAGGGTTTGTCTCAGACTTTTATACGCTCTTAATTCAATCCACGTATAAAAATGTATCATTGGATACAATCTGGCGTGTGGATATCCCGGAGTTGGACCCCGAGTTTGACTGGGATGATGTTTGGGCAAATGTGGCATTGTCTTCCCGCAACCCCAATCACCAGCAAATACATTTTAATTATATTCATAGGACCTATCTTACACCTAGGAAGCTATTTGCTATGGGACTGATAACCGACTCTCGGTGCACTTTGTGCTCTCAAAAGGCCACTGGCACTTATATGCAGATTTATTGGGATTGCCCACCAGTGGCACGCTTCTGGAGGTCAATAACGGACAAACTTTCAGATCTGTGTGGCTTAACTATCCCATTCACAGCTGTTACGCTACTCCTGAACGATATAACAACACTACCCGTGTCTGTACAACTAAAAAGGGTTGTCCTAGCGGGCGTCACAGCAGCGAAGAAGCTAATAGCATTGAGATGGAAGGAGCCTGATAGTGATTAACTGGTCCCTAACACTGTTGGATGTGATTTATCTTGAGATATCCACAGCGCCGGTGATTGGGGTGGGGCAGGCTGGGATTGACCTGTGGTTCGCAGCAGCTGAGAAGGTCAGGACCGCCGTGTGCGGCTGAGCGGGGTTGGGGTGCTTGTTCGGGGGAGTCCGGCGGTCTCGTGGGAGGGGGAGGAGGAAATGTCTTGTCTGTCTTGTCTTTTGTGTTGTCCTCTTGAATTTAACTGTGGATTTTATTGGGGGGCAGCTATTTAGCTATTTCTTCACTATTTGGTCACTTTTACACTGTTCCTGTGAGTCTATGGAACACCTCTGTAGGTTTTTGTTTTTCATGAAGGTTCATTGCTCTGTTTTCGAGTCGTGTTCTCAAAAGTGGCGATTTTCTACCTCAGGACCTTAGGCCGTTTTGAGGCGGGGCTCCAACCACTGTGTGACCCGGTGGCATCTGCCACATTGTTATGCAGCTGGGAGATCTCTGACATCACTGATATGCACATTTTGTGATAACTCAGCTCGGTGAGGGTGAATGCTGTGAGGTGAATTGGAAGAGTGGGCCTTGTTGTGAATTAGAGATGTACGTTTTATTAATATAGGGCCACACGGCCAGGAATCGGGAATCGGGAAAGGCCATTTATTGGATAGTACCCCTTGAATTTAAAATTTAAAAAGGTTGAACTCTGTTTTCTTTTCTTTTTGTCTTTATAATTTATAAATTGTTATTTCTGTATTATTATTGTTTTTGTTATTTTCCTGTGAAGTTCTGTGTATTGTGATTGTGATTAATGTGTTGTCTTGTTTCATGTAAATAATAAAAAAAAAAATTGATAAAAAAAAAAGTTTAAGCTCCTAATCCCTCCTCCAATCATGTAAATAATAAAAAAGATGAAAAAAATTATCTGACGAAGACTTATTTTACTGCTGTTGAGTAAGTAGCCAGTTAGCTTGATACTATACTACTGGACACTCAGAGAGGATGATGTTCTGGATGCTCTAGTCTAGTCACTTTTAAGCCCCTGTAAGGTTATTTAGAGGTTATACTAACTAGTCACCTTTAAGCCCCTGTAAGGTTCTTTAGAGGTTATACTAGTAACTAGTCACTTTTAAGCCCTTAGTAAGGATTGTTGGAATGAATACAGTGTAGCGCTGGGATAAAGGAGTCGGAGGCGGTGTATCGAAGTTGAACCTAATTCCTTTATTCAACAGCAGCATAACAACAATGTCGACGTAGTCGAATCGATAGATAGAATAGAATGCTCGAGGCAGGAAGTGCTACACACAATATCGTCCGGGGGGAACTACTATTCCCAACAACAGTTCTGTGTGAATTATGTACAGTCACTACACAAGCCCCCCCAGAATTCACCCATAGTCAAAATCCCCCCGGCGTGGGGGAACAATTGCCCGGCCTCTGCGTGTGCGGAAAACCGGGGGCGGGGAGGGCGGAGCGGCGTAAGTGCTCGCGCCCTCCACGACACCCGGGGGCACGAAACGGCCTCGGCGAGCGCGGAAAACCGGGGGCGGAGAGGGGAAAACATCGCAAGCGCCCGTACCCTCTCCGACACCCGGGGGCACTGGCATCGGTGAGGCTGCCGGTGGCTCTGTGGGAGGCGGCTCCCGGGGCAACGGCGGACGACCCCTGCGGGGGGGAAGGGCCAACTCCAAAGGTTGCGAAACGTCCACGTGAGCGGGCTTGATCCTGTCTATTGACACGATCTCCGTCCTACCGCCCATGT
>NC_140174.1:105318231-105385494 GCF_963971535.1 Notolepis coatsorum
GTCTCATGTTAGAAAAAAAGCGTGTCTCAATCTGATGAAAAATGGTGGAGCTAAGAGGTTATAAATACATCAGTCCCACGCAGCTCGTTCAACAGCGCTGTTACACATACAGCCCATCAGCACCCTGCTGTGTATTGTAATGCCACTGTTTCCGTTATAGTGTGAGGTGTAAGGATGATTTAAGGATGATTTGCATACAGAACGCAGCAGCCTGCCTGATCTCTAACCTACCAAAGTCAGCCCATGTCACCCCATTTCTCAGAGAGCTGCACTGGCTTCCCATCGCTGCACAAATCCGCTTTGACGTTCCGAACGGTTCCCTCCTACCTCTGGTCAATTGTCTCTAACTACACACCCTCAAGAAGCTGGCTATTCTCTGTCCTCGCTTCTCTATACTACTCTCTGCTATGTGCTATACTACTATGCCTATACTACTAGATGGAGTATACAGTAGTAGACAGTGTGCGATCCATAGCATCATCTTTGGGTGAGCCCCGTCGTCGGGGGGGGGGGGGGGGGGTGCGCGGCGCGCCTCTCAGCGGAAAAAAACTCGGAGCGTGTTTTTATAGTCACATATTTGTCATGTGTAGGTGGGTTTTCCAGCAAACTCACCACTCTCGCTGCCGTTGAATTCGTAAGGGCTGCTACCACATAGTAGTACTTGGTGGCATCCGCGGTAATATTCCTGAGATCGAATAGGGCTTCGGCTTGCGCGAACCAAGCGTTGGCACTCTGCACAGCTTGAGTGAAACTGCGTTCAAAGTTCTGCGATCTGCGTTCTGTTGTTCAGTTGACATGTTCGATATAATCTCCGAAATACGTCCAAGGGTCACAAATGTAGGAATGCAGTAATGATAGCGTAGACGGAGTCGTGTTCCGATGCAAAAACGCTAGTTTATTACGCACTCTACTGTCGCACAAACAACACCCATTCAACTTTCACTGTCTCTCTTTAACTACGTCATCCCCCGCTAAGGGTCATGGGAGATGTAGTAAACACCACAAAAGGCTAGAATGCCGTGAATTGTGTCCCAGTAAGTAGCCACTACACGCAAATCATTAATCATACATCCAAAATAGCATACGTTTATTATTATACACGATGATGATACAGCTCCCAGGGGAGCTTTAGAGACCCCCAGGGGAGCTGATGTCTGATCTAGGGGAGCTATAGCTCCCCGGGCTCCCCTCTTGGATCGCACCCTGGTAGTAGAGTGTCGCCTTTGCTGCTGTGGGAAAAACAATGGGCAGATTGTTACCAGTTTACGTGCACAATAACAATACTCAACCAGTAGGGGCGCTCAGGTTACACCACATCGATTCACTTTTCGTCTCTCCTGACTGGATTTCGATAAAGTTTGATTTATCAACAAGAAGAGGACTTGCGCTCTCAATATCTATGCATTTCAGCAGATCTTAGTTAGCCTGTTAATGTTTGGCAGCCCTTATACGAGCCGTATGAGGGCTATATTATACAGCACTTTGCCCTTGTCTGCTGGCTCTGGTCTGCGTTTTTGCTGATCAACCAATACATTGTTGGAAAGTTGAATTTGCCACCTTTTGATCGTCACCCTACTCTACCTATTGCATGCTTCCAGTCCCGAGTTACAAGACGAAACATCCGACGAGTGTCATTTGACAAGCCATTCGGACAAGTGACCACGTCCGGTTAGACCGTTCTATTTCATTATGGCTTACGCTCAGCATCATCTGCACTGTACTTCACTTCGTGCACGTGCACTGAAAAAAAATTCCACCATGTACCTTTACATCCCAACATTCGTCTGGCCACACCCCCATCCGCTTACCTTCATAAGCAGGTGTGTGGTCACCTACTCGCCTCCTTCTTCACTTTCACCACAAGGAAGTGCCTTCGGTAGATCCCACACTTGACGAGGTTGTTAGCTGAAGAAAGTTGAGACGTGTTTACATTGTTGCTTGTTTTTTTCTTCTCTCATATATTCGAAAGAAAAAAGCTAAGTCATAATGTCTACTTCGGAGGGTCGCGCTCACAACGCCACTCTTCACCAGCGGTTCTCCATTGCCGCCTCCGTCGTGCGTCTTGGAGCGGGGCTGAGACCTCTCTCCACTGGTCGGCAGCCACGCCCGGTAGCCGTCCGATGGGTAGTTTGCCTCTCCAAGGAGCTGGTGCACCAGTGCCGTCTCCTGTGCGATGGCCTGGTTCCGGCTCTGGTTCCTCTGCTTCCATGGAATCGTCCGCTGTTGGGCGGCCGGTTCTCTTGGTTGCGGGGGATTTGAGACGCAAACTTTTGGCGTCAGCTCGCTCCCGTCGCAAGATGGTGGCTTGCAGACGCGAACGGCCTGGTTTTGGTGAGTTGCTGGAGCCAGATGAGGATGCGTTGGTCTCTACATGCCCGATGGAGACAGAGGACTACATGATAGAGGCGGACAGGTTCTTGTTTGAAGGCCCGGTGGAGACATCTTCCCTGCCTGTCCAGGTAACACTGGAGTGGAGTGGGGTGAGATGTCTCCTTGGGGTTCCCCGTCCGAAGATGTTGGGGTAGAACCTCCGACTCGTCGGCGGGATGCCCTGCTATCAGCTACATCAGAATGTGGCTCCTTGACCAGTAGTCTGCTGTATGTGAGGGACGCGGGCTCGGAGGAGGAAAGTATGTAGGGGGAACTGCGTGCTTTGTTTCCCGAGCTCATGGCGGCGGCGGCAGTCGCAAATGGCGTGCCGCTGCCGCAGCCACTGCCTGTTCCTGTTCCTGTCCCTGATGATCTCATAGGTCATCTATGGCAACGTCGCCCGGTGAGAGGGGTGGACGTCGTCTACCCATTTTCCCCCTCAATGGCGGCCTATGTCCGTCAGGGTCAGGTGGTCTCCCACATCATAGGCCTTACTCCTGCCTATGTGCAAGTCACGCGGGTGGCGGGTTTGGTCAACGGTATGAAGGAGGGCGTGCCACGGCTTGATAGGCCGATGGCGGCGCTCCTTTGTCCGGAGGTGGTGTGGGAGCCGTTACGGAAGCCGGTTCCCCAAGGGAAATCGGCGAGGCGGTTGGCATATTGGAGCGACCAGTCATTTATCACCGGAACACAATCTCTAGCTGCCGCGTCTAACATCGCGCAGCTGGCGAGATTCATGTCCGGGATATTGACGGGCGGCACGGAGCTGACTGATGTACAACATGATCAGCTCGCCCAGTCGCATCTGACTCAGCCGCAGGCTATAGCCGCTAGGAAAGTGCGCGCCCTGGCAACTATGAACCAGCGCCACCTTTGGCTGGAGCAGGCTCGTGTGCCGGAGAAGAAGAGAATTCCACTTCTGACGGCACCCCTCTCCGATGCTGGACTATTCGGGACGGCACTGCAGCTGATGACCTCAACCTGCAGAGAGATGCAGGAGGAGCGCTCCGTGCTCCAGCCTCATTTCCCCCCTCCCGATGTCGCCGGTGGAGTCAGACGGCTGCCACGTCGTCGAGGATCCTCCGCCGTGGCCACCGCTGCCACCACCGCCACTGCTGGACCTTCAAAGAAGAAGGCCAGGAGGAGAGAGGGCGCCTCCGCCACTGCAGCCGGCCCATCTATGCCCGGAGGTGACGGTAGGGACCGTCGTGACCAGCCGCCGATCATTTACCGTCCTTCCGGGGCTCCCCGAGGTGGCAAATCCCGAGCGGCTCGTGGCAGGCGTCGCTAAGACCCAGTGACTTTTTCCCCCTGTGGTCTCCCCCTGTTCCCTTCCCGGCCCCGCTATGATTTTGTTCAAAAATAAAGAGTCCCCTCTAAGAGGGGACTGTATTTTTTGTTAACAAACTGTGTGTTTATTCACCAAACATATGATGGGGTTGCAACGTGTGAATCTTTCGCTAGTATGGGTTGATAGGAGGGTTACATTCATGTTAGAGCTTAAGCAAGGCCTGCAGCCTACACTCGGTTGAAAAGGTTTTTTTTCTGCCTCGACCTGAATCTCCACATAAAGGTAGAGGTTAGTTGTGTGCTCTGTTGCTTACACAGTGATATTGAGCTACAACACTGTTGTGTTGGGTTTGCAGTAATGCTCGTATGAAAACGTACCACGGCTCAGCCGTTCTCTCTCTCTCTATCAATGTTTTTCTGTGTTACAACATGGATGCGGGTGTAGGATTCACACACACACACACGACTTGGTCTTGCTATAAACCCTGTTCACAGATTGTCTGTGGTTAGCGTGCATTGTATTAGCTTGCGCTATTCATTAGCATTGCTACTAAAGGTATCATATGGCTATTGTTGTTGTTGTATGCAAGGGTTGGGCTTGTGAGGGGGTGCCGGATAAACCCATCCTTCCCTCTTCTGATTGGTCAGGGGGTTTATTAGCCTCTCTTTTTCGTTCAGTCAGGGCCAAGCTGTTAGGCGGCTTGGCAGGGAGGGGGGGGGGCGGGGGGGAAGGGTTTCCCAGACTCTACACCCATCACGGGCTTTGAGTCTTGGGTGTCCCCCCGTCATAGCACACGTCACTAGGCACGTTGCTATTGGACGATGGCTTCCGTGAGTTTAGACCCGTATGTAGGGTCTGTTATTGTGAAGTGTCGGGATAGAGCGTAGGGATTAAAGTTCCACTACGCTCGATATACGCGTAACTTGAGTCGGTTGGTCACATGACTCAATGTTACCGTGGCTTTTCAATCTATGGCTCACGTGGGAAGTCTCTCTGGGGAGTTCCGTCTATCCTCTGTGGAGGGATGACGGGATATAAAAATGTAACCAATTTTTATCCTTGGCTGCGTCAAGTGGGATTCATGTCAGTCGGTGTTTCTTTCTTTTTTAATAAAAAAAGTGTGGAGAATGTGAAGCGCGACACCCTTCTTGTCGTTCTCCCAGGCGCCTTGAGGGATCGATGTGGGGTCTGGTTAGACTGTCCATTGATATGTTTTGTGTCCCGACGCATACATAGTGCTGGCTCTGGGTGTTTCTGATAAGAATCATGCGGGTGGCTAGTACGCCTTGGTTACTTGTTATTAAAACAGCGTTTTTATGAAGCAACTGGGATGGGGGATTTTTTCCTCTTCCGAGAGCCTGTTACTGGGTCTCGACGGATTCTCGTTCATATCTGGGGGATGTTAACGGAATAGATCAGAACAAGGGGTCTCACGCCCTTGGGGTGGGCCACCGAGCGCGGTTCAAACCGGACCGTCTGGGTGGCGCCCTCTTTTCATGTTTTAGATCAACACGCATATCTGCCCCTTCTCCTGGAGTAGGCATGTCGGCGTGGTTAGGGCACGGGACTGGTTCTGGTCGCGCTGGTCCAGGTCAGTTAACCCGTTGTCCGCCGGGGATGCAGATCTGCTGTTCTGGTACCCTGAGGGACTTGGGCTTTTTTCAGGGGGAAAAATGCCGGGTCGGCCCGGGTGTCACAGGGTTAGGCGTTATGGAGACCCTTTGTTGGGTACACTTTGTACCTGGCACTATTGTAAGGGGCTGGTTCTCCTTCTTTCGCTCCTCTCTCACGCATGGCGAAGAGGGGGCTGTTGGGGTGGTCTTCTGGACCTCCTCTGGTAATCCTGTGTGCTTCCCGGGCTGCCGGGCCCGGTCCGAAGTAATGTTTCGTTGATACCGTAGGCCTGGGATAACCCTTTTTTGGAAACTGGAACACTTGTGCTGCGGTATAGCTGGTGTATAACCGCAGGTGTGTTTTGGAGTTTTTCTTGAGAGGTTATAGGAACAACCACCGTTGTGTACCAAGAGGGTGGTTGATTCCCTGGTGTGTTGGAGCAGAGTCAACTCTCGGGGTACCCGGTTGAGCGTGCCCCTGCATGTTCATGACGTCTGCCAATCGTGTCAGCCTTCTCTGCCTCGACCCCTCTGGGTGGGGGTTTTTGATGGAGGCTTTGTCATGGTGCTCAACAACGCCAGCATACGCCCCTTCCGCCGGGGGGGCTGTTTTCAGTTGACTCCTTTGGCGCCTGTCTCGTCCGCAGTGCTCCAGGCTCAGGTCTACAGCCTGCTGCCTGGTTTCCCCGGTGCGCTGCCTGCTTCCGTTGGTTGAACTTTTTGAGTGCTTACGGCCATGCTGACTGCCTGTTCTGGTCAGTGTGCCAGGCGGTGTGCTATTGGGGGGAAAGGGCCCGCTCTTGGAGGGGCCCTATCCGAATACGCTGGCGATGTGGGGGGCGGTGTCACTAAGTGACCGCCTGGTGGGGTCTTGATGCCTGGCGTCATTGACCTCTCCGGGCCCCCTTTTTCCAGGGGATCCAGTCCCTTCAGTGGGTCTGGGTCTTCCTTCGCGCTCCGCTGCTACAGCCTTGCCACAGGGTTGGGTTTGCTCTTGACCCCGTGATTTTGGGGGCAGTAACGAGGGTTGTTCCTTCCGTTCGTTCCCTGGTGGCATGCGGGTTGTGCGTGTGCGTAGTCGTGGGGTCAAGCCACAGTCTGCTCACCCTGTGCGTTGAGTTGCTTGAGTTCCTCTTCGCACGGTCGGATCCGTCTCCCTCCCGTAATCCTCCAATAGGGAGGGTATCCTCCATTAGGGAGGGTCGGGGGGCTCGGTCCTCCCCGGTCTGATGGTTGTGGGGGGCCTCAGCGGGGTACATTTGTCGAGCTATGGCTCCCGCTCAGCTCCTCTTGTGCAGAAGATGCTGAGCGTAAGCCATAATGAAATAGAACGTAAGGTTATGTATATAACCAAGTTCTATGAATTATGGTGACGCTCAGCATCAGACGCCGCTGCGGCCCTTGATCTCGCCTTGTGGTGAAAGTTTGGGAAGGAGGCGAGTAGGTGACCACACACCTGCTTATGAAGGTAAGCGGATGGGGGTGTGGCCAGACGAATGTTGGGATGTAAAGGTACATGGTGGAATTTTTTATTCAGTGCACGTGCACGAAGTGAAGTACAGTGCAGATGATGCTGAGCGTCACCATAATTCATAGAACTTGGTTATATACATAACCTTACGTTTTTGTAGCCAATGAAATTCTGGAGCTAATGGTATCTTACAATGAGGGATGATTCCTATGATAAAGGGAGAGAAGAAAACGAAGAAGTTGATTCTGTCAGCCATTTTGGACAAATTATTACAGATACAAGGATTACAAAAACATCTGTAAAACACACATTTTCTGTGGAATTGTTATAAACTTTGGACCTGTACTGTAGATAAGACTTCAGGCTATGGAACCGTTATGTTTTCCAGCTCCTACCTCTCAGCTGGAACTCAAATACAGGCATCTGGCAACAAGTAAACAAAACGTGAGTAAGCTAAACTTTTATTTCAGAGTGATTCTTCTCCTGTTGTGGAAGAAAGTTCAGAATGTTTCCTTTCAAAAGAAACCAGACTCATGCATGTGCTATAAGTGGTTCAAGTAATAAATCACAAATTACTTTGGGTATGCAATCGTCAGGCGTTTTATGCTAAATGTGCCCTCAGCATCAAGTTCAAGTTTGTTTATTATTTGTCACAACAAAATACAGAATACTTTATGATGAAATGTTTGTTTCCGTATGAGCCCCAGAGAGTGTGCTTCATACAGTAAAAAAAAGTAAGTAAACAAAAGTAATAAGGGGTTAGAACAGGATTCTAAGTAGTGTTGTTGTGTAAAGTGAGTGTTTAAAGTGAATGCTTAAAGTGAGTTAAATCCCCACACAGGGTTTCCATTAAAGGAAGGAGAGGAACAGCCAAAAGCCGTCCTTCAGTGTTTAGCTTACTGTGCAAATAGAATAGATTCATACATGTGCAAATTAATATGGCCTGCTGTAACGGTGTGCTATAGAGTTCACAAGCCTTTCTTCAGCATAATTGCTGGCGGACATTATAACAATGGTGGTTTCTTGAATCCAAAAGCCTTCATTCAGTGTATAGTTATACTCTGTTTAGCTTACTGTATAAATAGAATAGATTCAGCATAATAGCTGGCTCACATTATAGTGGGAGTTATACTATCTGTTTAGCTTTGGTAGTTTTGTCTGGTGGAGTCCAGTCCAGGTGGCGGCAGAATTAATGAATCTTTATTTCGAACATGATTTAACCTGTTAAGCCTTAAGGTCCCCCTATAGGGGGACCCTGCTTTTCTTTATCATAAATCGATCAAATATCATGGGGTATCATTGGAAAGCCACACTCATTGGCTACAACCCTTTGCAAAGATTTTCGAGATCGCCAAATGATTGACAGAGCTAGAGCCCCGGGAGTCGGGGGTGGTAATGTGTACTTTTGCGTACTTTGGGGCACGCCTCACATATCGCCATGTAACTCGAGAACCGCTGAACGGATTTTGTCACCTGAAAGGGCAATAGACAGGCAACAAATAGGGCTTTAATCCTATCTATATATTGTGTTAAAAGAAATGCACACCCGAGCCACTAGAGGTTGGCAAAGAATCGTCCACATGTGGGCCCTTGGATGTTAAGAGGTCAATGTTTTTAAATATTTTTTTGTAGCCAAGAGTAAAGACCATAACCCTATCAAAAACATTAGTCAAATTGTATATTTTCATTTTTACCGATGTTTATTATGTTTTATCGGAAATACAAATTTATCGGAAAATGCTAATTATCGTAAAAACCGCAAGAAATGACTAAATCCAGATTCAACCCTGCCATTGGAAAGAGGAGCATTTTCCCTATCCATAGATGTATGATTTGGCCATAATAAGGTCAAGGTCAAGTTCAAGGTCAAATATGAATTTATAATTAAGTCGATTATCATTAATTACTGTATTTACAAATCCTTCTGTTTAATCATCTTCCCGCTGTTCATTTGCTTAGATTTCTTGTACACATGATCTCAATAAGGTGGTGAATGAGCTCAGTGAGCATTTTCTCCTACCCGTATCAATTTTTGATCATCATCATCAAAATCATAAATCATAATTAATCATAATTAATTTATTCATTACAATTTACTCAGCCTAGTAACAGACACAATATTTCTGACACTGGAAATACATACCCCCAGGTCCCTAGATGTTCCTAGATACCAAGAACATGCAAATTGACCTTGCAGAAGTGGAGCAATCTTCCATTTACTTAGGCATGTACCTTTTAGGCGAAAACGGTCTACAGATTAACAGGTTAAAAAAAACAAAGAATAAAAAAGACAAACAACAACAATTATACATATCACTGTTCGAAAAGGAGTAGGAAGAAGCCTAAGCTCATATACCCCTATCCACCACTTCCAAGTGGGAACATTAATTAATACTTAAATTATATAATGGAGAATATCCATATTGCCAAAAATTCTTCATTCTTAACATTGAAAACAACATCAAATAAATAAATAATATCAGTATCCATAATGTAGTACAAAAGAAAAAGAAAACAACAGCTTAGAATCCAGACGATTGACAATAGTCACCTCCCCTTTCCTCCTTTGGGTAATTTGCTAATATTATTCCTTTATATATATTTTTTTTAAATGTATAAGAACAGGAAGTATAAGTAGAACAGGAAGTATAAAGGCTGGCTGGCAGTGTGCATAGAATAAGGTATAGGTTATTGAATTTCTCTAACGAAAGCATCTATTTCTATATTTCTACTCCAGTGTGCTCCGCAGGTCGAGGCTTAACTCTTTAATTGCCAAACCCGAGATAAGTCGGGCCCTTAGGAGTCACGCTGGAGCTTTGAACCCGTTGGCGAACAACAAAAGAAATTCAAATCCCTCTTAAATACTCAAAAAGGACATCTTTTCAGAAATCGATAAAAATAGAAAAATTGCCATTTCTAGTGCTTTGACATGTAAAGTATAGGTCCCCCAACTTGCTAAACCTAATACGACTTGTAAATACGTTTAATTCTTGCTAGATGGTATGCTTGTAATAATCTCCATTTGCGATAAAAACTACATCGCGCGTCACATCCATGGACGCGCGCACACACCAACAGCGCATAGGTGTTAATCACTGAGTGATCTAATATGCATATTCTTCAGCGCGAGAGGGGGGGGTTGTGTTTCTCACTGTCTGTCGTTGATAATATAATCTGGTCCTGCATTATTATTATTATTATCATTCTCTCTCGAGAATACACGGGACCCGACAGAACGTTAATTTATGTATTAAAAGTAGTCTTATGCTTTTCATCCTCGCCCGTGTATATACCCACGTCGCGCTAAAACAACATAAACTACTGTATGGCAGACAGAGTGCGTGTGTGTACGAGTTATGAGTTATCTCGCAGTTCATTCAAGTGCGCATCACGGTCATGACAGCTCTCTAGAGTAGAACGGTGCGCTCACAGGGGCGTAGCTGGAGATTCTGGGCCCCATGAAAGAAACAATTTGTGGGCCCCCCAATCTATTAAAAAATGTGGGGCCCCCAATCTATAAACAAATTTGGGGCATTTGCTGGGCCCTTGGAATCATCCTAACCCCCCCCCCCCCCAGCTACTCCCCTGCACACACACACACACACACACTCTCTCTCTCTCAAACAGAGAAATCAAAAGAAATCAGTACATTCTCTGTCATGTCCCTGATAAAGCCAGCACACCTCAAGCAATTACCCATGGGCAAGGGATATCATTTGTATGTCGATAACTTTTATACAAGTCCAAAGCTTTTCAGGGATCTGCATAGCCTGGGTGTCGGAGCATGTGGAACGTACAGAGACAACAGAAAATAATGCCCCCGCACAGAGGTAAATGCTCTCAAAAAGAAGGATGCTAGGGGCACCATCAGGTGGCTACGTGATGGCCCACTGGTCTTTGTGACACACACACACACATACATACACACACACACATACACAGACAGACAGACACACACACACATTTACATTTACACATTTACACATTACATTTACATCTAGTCTAGTTTGCTTATTTTTTTTTGATATGGTACAGTACTGTAAATACAGACACAGACACACACACACACACACACAGAAACACACACACACACACACACACACAGGCTAGGCCTCCTGCTGGGTCCATTCACTGGAATAACAAAGGAATGACTGGGCCTTTGCTCCAGGTGTGAAATGGTTCTAGTGACAATGATCACATTGAATTCTGGGAGTGTAGTTCTCTCATCAGATAGCTGAATGAACTTGGATCTACTTCAAGTCCTATACTGAAAAGGTGTTAGGATTTTACCAGAATGTTTGATAGGACATTGATTGAAAACTATCGTCTCAAATTTGACAATTGATGGCTTATTTTGAAGGTATGAATCTGTAATTTTATATTATGTAACAAAAAAAAGGGGGGAAATTCTCAGGAGGAGGAGCTCTTTAGGTTAGACTCCTAAGGGTTTCGCCATGCGTTGGACGCCAGAACCCGAAATATCTCGGGTTTTGGTTGTTTATTCTTTTATTCGATATTTGTATTCATTATTCATCCAGGGACCTTGGTGTTACCATAGGGAATGAGATTGCCAAAGTGCAATACCGGCCGCATCCAGCTAGACGGCGGTATCGAGCACCCTTTGAAACCTTATATCTTGGCCTGTGCAACGGTCAAATTTCTCCGGGCGCAGTTTTCTGGGTCGGGCCAGTCGAACGGTTCTCCCGGTTGCATTGAAGCGCGTCAAATGCTACCGATCCACAGTGTTGGGAAAGTTCACTTTCTACATGAACTAGTTCAGTTCACAGTTCACAAATTTTTAAATGAACTAGTTCAGTTCATAGTTCATAATTCAAATTTTTGAACGTTCATGGTTTCAAAAATGAACTAATTTATAGTTTATAGTTCTTGTTTCAATACGTTGCTGCGAGCTATTATTTGTCAAATGTATTGCCACAACCCATAATAGAACCACAGAATACTGGCATTTCCATAACGCTTTGCTGCCGCCCATTCAGTCCACACTAGTAGCAGCTGCAGCTTTCATCTCAGTATATTTTCAAAAACATGAGGAAAAACGTGCTGCTTGAATGGTCTTTATTAAGTATAATAATCTAAATATACTTAAAGTACCAAAAGTGAAAGTAGTCATTGTGCAAACATATAAACATGTGCCGACAATCCCGACATAACTCTGTACTAACACAACACGAGGTAGGAACCAGGCTGAGGTATGAAACTAAGGTTGTACCTCAAAGTTCAATATTCAAAGTGCAAAACATTTACTGACTTTAACTAAAACTCTTTTAAATGCTCATACACCGACGTCGTAGAGTCTGACTCTGAGCGAGTGCAGAGCCAAGTGCGAGTGTAGCTGCTATTCTACCAGACTCCCCGAAGCTCCGCCCAGAGCGGTTGCCAGAATGGGTGGTTTTCCGCATTATTTTGAATCCTGTTTACGGTGTGTTTTAACTGGGTTTTCGGCTGAAAGGCATATGAAATCTGGCACACTTTTGAACGCTGTTATAATATAGTGCTGAGAATGAACGCACTTTTGAACGCTGTTATACAGCGCTGAGAATGAACGCGTTCTCAATTAAGTTCAACTAGCGGAAAAAACACCGTTCAGTTCACGTTCGCCCAAAAGACGAACGCGTTCACGAACGATCGTTCATTGAACGCGCTCAGGTACATCACTGCCGATCCATATGTTGTGGTGGGTTATGTCGTGAACCAAATGGACATCGGATGGACCAGATGGTGATCAAACAATTGGAATATTATTTTTGGAATACTCCCGATCACAGGTAAGGACTATCTGACGTCAATTCTGGCTTGATTGTGCAATGCTTTTATACTGATCGCATCAAATCAAAATAATCAAATAATCAGAAACGACCCCCCCCCCCCCTTTCATGCATTCATGATGAAACTTAATACCTATTATATAGATTTGATTTGGGAATAGTAGCGTGTCCAGGCAAGAAACGGCAACGCTTATAGTAGGATTCACGTATGAGGCTATAACACAGCCTTTCGGGAATTACCCCAGACCACTCTAAAACTATACTTATATTCACCACGGTATAACACGGGAACGTATGGATGAATTATTTTTATTGTTTTCACATATTGAACGATAGATAGTTGATGTCAAATGGGCCATAGTATTGTTTTTATCTTTGACAGTGAATAACACCATGCTAACATTGACCAGATGTGAAAAAAGCCGCTGAGCTCATTCAGCACCTTCTTGAGATCAAGTGTACTAAAATCTAAGCAAATGAATAATGGGCAGATGATTTACAGGGTTTTTTGTAGATACAGTACAGAATTTTGCCATCCGGACACATGCAATTTAAAATATGGAATATAGAATATCATGCCTATAAATGACCTTATTATGGCCAAGTCACACATCTATCGATCGTTACAGGGCAGCAAAGACTGAATGAAATCTACAGTAAGTACAGTTACTTTTCTAAGCAATTATTATATTATTATAATTATTACATTATTATCATCATATACATGCTTTATGTCTAATTAAAATAATGATCATCTACTATAATGCAACATCTATTAGGGATAAATCAATTGTTGGGACATAGAAATGTAGGGATTGTGAAATAATATTTAATGATGATCTTGCATCTTTTTTTTTTTAAACTTTGACCAGTCAGCTGGTTCTTTTTAGCGTTTATCGCTTTTTCTTCGCATTCAAACTTGGTCAAGTTCGACCGACAGAAGCAGGCTGAAAGGGTTCAGATGGGGGGAAAGACACTCTGGGAAAGGCACGGCTGCCGTCTGGGATTCGAACGCGCTCAGCCCCATATCCGCGCGGGCGCGGTTGTCCACGGCGCTGAAATAGCACTCGCGGTACGTGGTGAGCTACTGGAGCTCCCCTGTAATCTTTTTTTTGGAAAGTTGTGCTTCGATCAGCGATTTATCTCGGCTGCTCCACTACATTTTCAAAAGCCTAGAGAAAGCTTGTCTTAACTTCATCATAAGTTATGAATGTCAAATTGATATTTTTCATCGTGTGCTATGCCTTTGGAGACCTATTTCTGAACGTGCTGTGGCTATCCTATCAGCGCTGTGATGCTTGGGAACACGGCATCATGGCATTCCCGATGAATTGAAAATGGGGGACCCTGATGTAAACAAGACGAAAGTCTTTCTCTGGTCTGCATGACCTTAACAATTGTGTGTATTGAGCTGTACTGTATTGTACCCATTCTGCAATCTGTTAATCTGTTTTCAATCAATCAATTCAATCAATCAATGGCATTCTGTCAGGCTTTGCACCTCCTGGTGGCGGAAAACAGAATAGCACATCCATGAGAAATAACATTCAAATCAAGCGTGAGCACTGTCTATTGCTGCCGGTAGAAGGGTGGACAGATACTACTATGCACTCAAAGTGTAGCACTCAAGTTCAGCACTGCCAAATGAACAATACTACTTACCGTAGCTGCCAGACTGCTGATTGACTTGACTTGTACACAATTTGTAAGTCGCTTTGGATAAAAAGCGAAATGACTAAATGTAACGAGGAAACGAGGAAAGTTCAGCTCTGACCTTGGCTAATTTGGAGCCTTCATTATCAATAATTAAAAGCAGTAAATCCATAGAGCATTTGTCTAAGATCGAACACCATTTCTCACAAAACTCGGGTGATTCTCTTCCCAGCGTGGGTTCCTTGGTGATGCGCAGGCCCCTCGGTATGATGTCATCCTGCCAGTATTTGGTGAGGGTCGTACCCAGTGGCGTCGTTAGCCCTGGGCTTCCGGGGCTTTAGCCCCGGATGTTTTTCTCCTAGCCCCGGATATACAAAAAAAAGTTTACATTTTTTTTTTTTTTTTATGTAAGCATCCCCATTGTCTGTGCTGAATGTTTGTTAGTGTTTGGTATTTTTTGTTGGTTTTTAGTACTTTTAAACATCCATTTTTAGTAAGTAGTTTTCATTTGATCCTATAATTCTGTTATGGTTTGACACCGACCCCAAACGCTAACGACACAGAGAGAGTAGTTTCAGAGTTAGCCAAAAACTAGGGCTTGTTTTATTTCACAGAATAGCAGCAAGAACTTGGTTGAAAACAGACAAAGACTGGGATACAAGCATTTGAGGAATGTTGCTGCTCTGCAGCTTCTCCCGGGGAGGTTCGTCTGAGGAATCTGACAGTGACGTCAGAGCCGCTCTGCAGAATCCTCTCGGCAGTACTCCGAAGTGGTAGCGGGACAGGGAGAGAGAGAGAGCGGGTTAGCTCAGAGTATAGTTGGGAACAGACAGGTGACAGGTGAAGTGACTTGTCCCAAACAGATAATCCAAGTGGCTGAATCTTCGGTGTAAATACACACTGTGAGCAATGTCCCAACAACAATCCAAGTGATAGAATCTTCGGTGCGAATACACACAGTGAGCGATGTCCCAATAATAATCCAAGTGATAATATCTTCGGTGTGAATACACACAGTGAGCAAAGTTCAAACAATAATAAATCCCAATGAACAATCCAAAAAACAGGCACAGGGTGAGAGACAGACTGAACAAAAAGCAGGATCTCTTCAGTGTTTACACACACGAAAAATGATAGGGTCAAAAGACTGTCTTGCAAAACTCACCCAGGCGCTGTGCGTAAAGAGAGCAGATCAAACAGGGCGAGCGCGTCGTTACGGGGAACGGGTTGTCCAAGCGGAATACTTCTTGAGAGTCCTGGGAGGCAAAGCACAGGGAACAGCAGGCAACCGAAGGAACGGCAAATGCAGAGAATATATCAAAACGATCCAACAACACTTGATGGGGAATCGGGGTATATATAATCAAAAGGAATGCTTAATGACAAGCTGTGACAGCTGCGGGATGAGATTGACAAGCGTGTGGTTGGGGAAGCACCAATCAAACGGCGTCTACAGGAAGAAGCGTGTGAAGAGGAGAATGCAATTAATTAACTGAAAACTTAAAGGAACAGAGCGAGTAGGCTTAAAGGAACAGAGCGAGTTAGTGGGGAGCGGACCAATCATCACAGTACTTTAAGAAGCCCGTGGTGGGGAAAGAACCAAACCTCACAGTACTCCCCCCTCCACGGGAGCCAACCGGCGACCCACTCGGCCCCGGCCTGCCCGGACAAGACCGAAGGAAGCCGGCGATCAGGGGCACTGGAGAGGGGGACAAAGACAGAGGCCCGGAGAGGGGGACCGGAGACGTGGACAGAGGACCGGCGAGGGAGGCCGGAGACGGGGACTGGGACCCGGTGAGGGGGCTGGACGGCACCTGAAGACACCGGGCACGACAGGAGGAGCTCCACCCCTTGATGGTACCGGAGGACCAGGCGATGTGGGGCTCGTGCAGCGCGAGCCAGGGCCTGCCCAGGACCACAGGGACAAGAGGAGAGCTGGTGACGAAAAACTGGAGCCTCTCAACGTGGTTACCAGCAACGGTGAGAAGGACTGGACAGGTGCGTTGAGTGACCTCAGCCAGGCGGCGATGATCCAGCGCGAAGACCTCCAAGGGCCTCTCGAGGTCCTCAAGTGGAATGTTGGCCCGGGTGGCAAACCCAACGTCCATGAAACTCCCATCAGCACCAGAGTCCATGAGTGCACCCACCGTCGCCCGCTGGTCCGCCCAGGCTAGGGTGACGTCCGCCAGTCGGTTGGGTGGTGCACAGGTGGGGGAACAGGAAAGACGGCTCACCAGGATCTCCCGGGGTGCCGGCGAGCCTGGTCCTCTTGGCCGGGCACGGCAATTGGAGACACGGTGTCCATCCCGGCCACAGTAGAGGCAACGGCCGGAGAAGAGCCTGGACTCCCGTTCGGCCGGGCTAAGGCGGTTGCGTCCCAGCTGCATGGGTTCCTCCTCGGTCACGGCTTGGGAGGGAACAAACCCACCAGTCACGGAGGGGGCAAGACGGTCAGCACTGTAGAGGCGGCCGCCGGGAAAGGGAGCCCCAGAGCGGAGGTCGATGGCACAGTCGTAAGGCCGGCGAGGCGGAAAGACCTGAGCCCTGGACTCACTGAAAACCTTCTCGAGGTCGTGGTACTCGGGGGGTACGTCTGGGGTACTGAAAACCTCCTCGAGGTCGTGGTCCTCGGGGGGTACGTCTGGGGTACTGAAAACCTCCTCGAGGTCGTGGTCCTCAGGGGGTACGTCTGGGGGTCCCCGTCGGGTTCTCTCACGTCTTCTCTCCTGGAGGCGTCCGTCGATGCGAATGGCGAGGCTGAACAGGTCCTCGAGGGAATCAGGTTCCTCCCGGGTCGCGAGCTGGTCCCTGACTGCGTCACTGAGCCCCCTCATGAAGGCAAGATGTAGTGCTGGGTCGTTCCAACCGCTCTCCACCGCCGCCAGTCTGAACTCCAGCACGTAGTCTGTAACCCCGCCGCTGCCCTGCCGGAAGGTACCCAACCGGGCTCCAGGGTCCAGACCACGGGCTGGATGGTGGAACACCCTGCGGAGCTCAGCCACGAAGTCTGGATAGGAGAAACAGAAGTCTGCCTCCATTGCCCAGGAGGAAGTGACCCACTGGGCTGCCCGGCCTGAGAGCAAGTTAGTCATATAGGCCACTTGGGCTCCTCTTGAAGTGAAACGACTGGGTTGATGACGAAAAACCAACTCACATTGCATGATGAATGTGGCACAATCCTCGGGGTTGCCGTCGAACAGCCGTGGTTCGGAGAGACGGGGTTCCCGAGGTGCGGGATCGGGAAGCGCGGGGCCTGCCAGGGCTGCGGGTGATGCTCCGGCCGAGGCTCCTGAAGGAAGTGGGGTTATAAGCAAGGAGTTAATGGTTTCACTCAGCGCTTGTAAGTGGAGGAGAATACTAGCCTGCTGGCTAGCCAGAGCCCCCAGGGGCCCCTGAATAAGCAGGACCTGCTCTCGGAGTTCCTGTACCGCAGCTGCAGCCACGTCTAGCTGTAGGCTGTGTTCCTTGGTTGACTCTGTCTGGACTGCCAATGCTGTGCTGACTCTCTTGCGGGCGCAGACCGCGCAGGCCAGTACGAACTCCTTGACGTTGTTCCTCATGGTGGGCCACCAGAATCGACGAGCCAGGAAGGAGAACGTGCGATGAACGCCCGGGTGGCAGGCGAACCGGCTGGTATGGCCCCACTGGAGGACCCGGGACCGGACTGAGTTGGGGAAAAAAGAGACGGTGAACCGGTACATTGCCTGGAGCGCGATGGAAGCGTAGGGCACGCCTTACCACCCCCTCGATGCCCAAGGTGACGACTCTCTCTGTGTCGGCTGGGGTCGTCATATTGGTTGGATCGTAATGTTATGGTTTGACACCGACCCCAAACGCTAACGACACACAGAGAGTAGTTTCAGAGTTAGCCAAAAACTAGGGCTTGTTTTATTTCACAGAATAGCAGCAAGAACTTGGTTGAAAACAGACAAAGACTGGGATACAAGCATTTGAGGAATGTTGCTGCTCTGCAGCTTCTCCCGGGGAGGTTCGTCTGAGGAATCTGACAGTGACGTCAGAGCCGCTCTGCAGAATCCTCTCGGCAGTACTCCGAAGTGGTAGCGGGACAGGGAGAGAGAGAGAGAGCGGGTTAGCTCAGAGTACAGTTGGGAACAGACAGGTGACAGGTGAAGTGACTTGTCCCAAACAGATAATCCAAGTGACTGAATCTTCGGTGTAAATACACACTGTGAGCAATGTCCCAACAACAATCCAAGTGATAGAATCTTTGGTGCGAATACACACAGTGAGCGATGTCCCAATAATAATCCAAGTGATAATATCTTCGGTGTGAATACACACAGTGAGCAAAGTTCAAACAATAATAAATCCCAATGAACAATCCAAAAAACAGGCACAGGGTGAGAGACAGACTGAACAAAAAGCAGGATCTCTTCAGTGTTTACACACACGAAAAATGATAGGGTCAAAAGACTGTCTTGCAAAACTCACCCAGGCGCTGTGCGTAAAGAGAGCAGATCAAACAGGGCGAGCGCGTCGTTACGGGGAACGGGTTGTCCAAGCGGAATACTTCTTGAGAGTCCTGGGAGGCAAAGCACAGGGAACAGCAGGCAACGGAAGGAACGGCAAATGCAGAGAATATATCAAAACGATCCAACAACACTTGATGGGGAATCGGGGTATATATAATCAAAAGGAATGCTTAATGACAAGCTGTGACAGCTGCGGGATGAGATTGACAAGCGTGTGGTTGGGGAAGCACCAATCAAACGGCGTCTACAGGAAGAAGCGTGTGAAGAGGAGAATGCAATTAATTAACTGAAAACTTAAAGGAACAGAGCGAGTAGGCTTAAAGGAACAGAGCGAGTTAGTGGGGAGCGGACCGATCATCACAGTACTTTAAGAAGCCCGTGGTGGGGAAAGAACCAAACCTCACAAATTCTTTCATTCACCGATTTGTGGACTTTCTTTTTAGTGTCCTGAAAGGCGCCTTATAAATCAAATGCATTATTATTATTATTATTATTATTATTATTATTATTATTATTATTATTATTATTATTATTATTATTATTATTATTATTATTATTATTATTATTATTATTATTATTATTATTATTATTATTATTATTATGTCCAGGCAAGAAACGGCAACGCTTATAGTAGGATTCACGTATGAGGCTATAACACAGCCTTTCGGGAATTACCCCAGACCACTCTAAAACTATACTTATATTCACCACGGTATAACACGGGAACGTATGGATGAATTATTTTTATTGTTTTCACATATTGAACGATAGATAGTTGATGTCAAATGGGCCATAGTATTGTTTTTATCTTTGACAGTGAATAACACCATGCTAACATTGACCAGATGTGAAAAAAGCCGCTGAGCTCATTCAGCACCTTCTTGAGATCAAGTGTACTAAAATCTAAGCAAATGAATAATGGGCAGATGATTTACAGGGTTTTTTGTAGATACAGTACAGAATTTTGCCATCCGGACACATGCAATTTAAAATATGGAATATAGAATATCATGCCTATAAATGACCTTATTATGGCCAAGTCACACATCTATCGATCGTTACAGGGCAGCAAAGACTGAATGAAATCTACAGTAAGTACAGTTACTTTTCTAAGCAATTATTATATTATTATAATTATTACATTATTATCATCATATACATGCTTTATGTCTAATTAAAATAATGATCATCTACTATAATGCAACATCTATTAGGGATAAATCAATTGTTGGGACATAGAAATGTAGGGATTGTGAAATAATATTTAATGATGATCTTGCATCTTTTTTTTTTTAAACTTTGACCAGTCAGCTGGTTCTTTTTAGCGTTTATCGCTTTTTCTTCGCATTCAAACTTGGTCAAGTTCGACCGACAGAAGCAGGCTGAAAGGGTTCAGATGGGGGGAAAGACACTCTGGGAAAGGCACGGCTGCCGTCTGGGATTCGAACGCGCTCAGCCCCATATCCGCGCGGGCGCGGTTGTCCACGGCGCTGAAATAGCACTCGCGGTACGTGGTGAGCTACTGGAGCTCCCCTGTAATCTTTTTTTTGGAAAGTTGTGCTTCGATCAGCGATTTATCTCGGCTGCTCCACTACATTTTCAAAAGCCTAGAGAAAGCTTGTCTTAACTTCATCATAAGTTATGAATGTCAAATTGATATTTTTCATCGTGTGCTATGCCTTTGGAGACCTATTTCTGAACGTGCTGTGGCTATCCTATCAGCGCTGTGATGCTTGGGAACACGGCATCATGGCATTCCCGATGAATTGAAAATGGGGGACCCTGATGTAAACAAGACGAAAGTCTTTCTCTGGTCTGCATGACCTTAACAATTGTGTGTATTGAGCTGTACTGTATTGTACCCATTCTGCAATCTGTTAATCTGTTTTCAATCAATCAATTCAATCAATCAATGGCATTCTGTCAGGCTTTGCACCTCCTGGTGGCGGAAAACAGAATAGCACATCCATGAGAAATAACATTCAAATCAAGCGTGAGCACTGTCTATTGCTGCCGGTAGAAGGGTGGACAGATACTACTATGCACTCAAAGTGTAGCACTCAAGTTCAGCACTGCCAAATGAACAATACTACTTACCGTAGCTGCCAGACTGCTGATTGACTTGACTTGTACACAATTTGTAAGTCGCTTTGGATAAAAAGCGAAATGACTAAATGTAACGAGGAAACGAGGAAAGTTCAGCTCTGACCTTGGCTAATTTGGAGCCTTCATTATCAATAATTAAAAGCAGTAAATCCATAGAGCATTTGTCTAAGATCGAACACCATTTCTCACAAAACTCTGGTGATTCTCTTCCCAGCGTGGGTTCCTTGGTGATGCGCAGGCCCCTCGGTATGATGTCATCCTGCCAGTATTTGGTGAGGGTCGTACCCAGTGGCGTCGTTAGCCCTGGGCTTCCGGGGCTTTAGCCCCGGATGTTTTTCTCCTAGCCCCGGATATACAAAAAAAAGTTTACATTTTTTTTTTTTTTTTATGTAAGCATCCCCATTGTCTGTGCTGAATGTTTGTTAGTGTTTGGTATTTTTTGTTGGTTTTTAGTACTTTTAAACATCCATTTTTAGTAAGTAGTTTTCATTTGATCCTATAATTCTGTTATGGTTTGACACCGACCCCAAACGCTAACGACACAGAGAGAGTAGTTTCAGAGTTAGCCAAAAACTAGGGCTTGTTTTATTTCACAGAATAGCAGCAAGAACTTGGTTGAAAACAGACAAAGACTGGGATACAAGCATTTGAGGAATGTTGCTGCTCTGCAGCTTCTCCCGGGGAGGTTCGTCTGAGGAATCTGACAGTGACGTCAGAGCCGCTCTGCAGAATCCTCTCGGCAGTACTCCGAAGTGGTAGCGGGACAGGGAGAGAGAGAGAGCGGGTTAGCTCAGAGTACAGTTGGGAACAGACAGGTGACAGGTGAAGTGACTTGTCCCAAACAGATAATCCAAGTGGCTGAATCTTCGGTGTAAATACACACTGTGAGCAATGTCCCAACAACAATCCAAGTGATAGAATCTTCGGTGCGAATACACACAGTGAGCGATGTCCCAATAATAATCCAAGTGATAATATCTTCGGTGTGAATACACACAGTGAGCAAAGTTCAAACAATAATAAATCCCAATGAACAATCCAAAAAACAGGCACAGGGTGAGAGACAGACTGAACAAAAAGCAGGATCTCTTCAGTGTTTACACACACGAAAAATGATAGGGTCAAAAGACTGTCTTGCAAAACTCACCCAGGCGCTGTGCGTAAAGAGAGCAGATCAAACAGGGCGAGCGCGTCGTTACGGGGAACGGGTTGTCCAAGCGGAATACTTCTTGAGAGTCCTGGGAGGCAAAGCACAGGGAACAGCAGGCAACGGAAGGAACGGCAAATGCAGAGAATATATCAAAACGATCCAACAACACTTGATGGGGAATCGGGGTATATATAATCAAAAGGAATGCTTAATGACAAGCTGTGACAGCTGCGGGATGAGATTGACAAGCGTGTGGTTGGGGAAGCACCAATCAAACGGCGTCTACAGGAAGAAGCGTGTGAAGAGGAGAATGCAATTAATTAACTGAAAACTTAAAGGAACAGAGCGAGTAGGCTTAAAGGAACAGAGCGAGTTAGTGGGGAGCGGACCAATCATCACAGTACTTTAAGAAGCCCGTGGTGGGGAAAGAACCAAACCTCACAGTACTCCCCCCTCCACGGGAGCCAACCGGCGACCCACTCGGCCCCGGCCTGCCCGGACAAGACCGAAGGAAGCCGGCGATCAGGGGCACTGGAGAGGGGGACAAAGACAGAGGCCCGGAGAGGGGGACCGGAGACGTGGACAGAGGACCGGCGAGGGAGGCCGGAGACGGGGACTGGGACCCGGTGAGGGGGCTGGACGGCACCTGAAGACACCGGGCACGACAGGAGGAGCTCCACCCCTTGATGGTACCGGAGGACCAGGCGATGTGGGGCTCGTGCAGCGCGAGCCAGGGCCTGCCCAGGACCACAGGGACAAGAGGAGAGCTGGTGACGAAAAACTGGAGCCTCTCAACGTGGTTACCAGCAACGGTGAGAAGGACTGGACAGGTGCGTTGAGTGACCTCAGCCAGGCGGCGATGATCCAGCGCGAAGACCTCCAAGGGCCTCTCGAGGTCCTCAAGTGGAATGTTGGCCCGGGTGGCAAACCCAACGTCCATGAAACTCCCATCAGCACCAGAGTCCATGAGTGCACCCACCGTCGCCCGCTGGTCCGCCCAGGCTAGGGTGACGTCCGCCAGTCGGTTGGGTGGTGCACAGGTGGGGGAACAGGAAAGACGGCTCACCAGGATCTCCCGGGGTGCCGGCGAGCCTGGTCCTCTTGGCCGGGCACGGCAATTGGAGACACGGTGTCCATCCCGGCCACAGTAGAGGCAACGGCCGGAGAAGAGCCTGGACTCCCGTTCGGCCGGGCTAAGGCGGTTGCGTCCCAGCTGCATGGGTTCCTCCTCGGTCACGGCTTGGGAGGGAACAAACCCACCAGTCACGGAGGGGGCAAGACGGTCAGCACTGTAGAGGCGGCCGCCGGGAAAGGGAGCCCCAGAGCGGAGGTCGATGGCACAGTCGTAAGGCCGGCGAGGCGGAAAGACCTGAGCCCTGGACTCACTGAAAACCTTCTCGAGGTCGTGGTACTCGGGGGGTACGTCTGGGGTACTGAAAACCTCCTCGAGGTCGTGGTCCTCGGGGGGTACGTCTGGGGTACTGAAAACCTCCTCGAGGTCGTGGTCCTCAGGGGGTACGTCTGGGGGTCCCCGTCGGGTTCTCTCACGTCTTCTCTCCTGGAGGCGTCCGTCGATGCGAATGGCGAGGCTGAACAGGTCCTCGAGGGAATCAGGTTCCTCCCGGGTCGCGAGCTGGTCCCTGACTGCGTCACTGAGCCCCCTCATGAAGGCAAGATGTAGTGCTGGGTCGTTCCAACCGCTCTCCACCGCCGCCAGTCTGAACTCCAGCACGTAGTCTGTAACCCCGCCGCTGCCCTGCCGGAAGGTACCCAACCGGGCTCCAGGGTCCAGACCACGGGCTGGATGGTGGAACACCCTGCGGAGCTCAGCCACGAAGTCTGGATAGGAGAAACAGAAGTCTGCCTCCATTGCCCAGGAGGAAGTGACCCACTGGGCTGCCCGGCCTGAGAGCAAGTTAGTCATATAGGCCACTTGGGCTCCTCTTGAAGTGAAACGACTGGGTTGATGACGAAAAACCAACTCACATTGCATGATGAATGTGGCACAATCCTCGGGGTTGCCGTCGAACAGCCGTGGTTCGGAGAGACGGGGTTCCCGAGGTGCGGGATCGGGAAGCGCGGGGCCTGCCAGGGCTGCGGGTGATGCTCCGGCCGAGGCTCCTGAAGGAAGTGGGGTTATAAGCAAGGAGTTAATGGTTTCACTCAGCGCTTGTAAGTGGAGGAGAATACTAGCCTGCTGGCTAGCCAGAGCCCCCAGGGGCCCCTGAATAAGCAGGACCTGCTCTCGGAGTTCCTGTACCGCAGCTGCAGCCACGTCTAGCTGTAGGCTGTGTTCCTTGGTTGACTCTGTCTGGACTGCCAATGCTGTGCTGACTCTCTTGCGGGCGCAGACCGCGCAGGCCAGTACGAACTCCTTGACGTTGTTCCTCATGGTGGGCCACCAGAATCGACGAGCCAGGAAGGAGAACGTGCGATGAACGCCCGGGTGGCAGGCGAACCGGCTGGTATGGCCCCACTGGAGGACCCGGGACCGGACTGAGTTGGGGAAAAAAGAGACGGTGAACCGGTACATTGCCTGGAGCGCGATGGAAGCGTAGGGCACGCCTTACCACCCCCTCGATGCCCAAGGTGACGACTCTCTCTGTGTCGGCTGGGGTCGTCATATTGGTTGGATCGTAATGTTATGGTTTGACACCGACCCCAAACGCTAACGACACACAGAGAGTAGTTTCAGAGTTAGCCAAAAACTAGGGCTTGTTTTATTTCACAGAATAGCAGCAAGAACTTGGTTGAAAACAGACAAAGACTGGGATACAAGCATTTGAGGAATGTTGCTGCTCTGCAGCTTCTCCCGGGGAGGTTCGTCTGAGGAATCTGACAGTGACGTCAGAGCCGCTCTGCAGAATCCTCTCGGCAGTACTCCGAAGTGGTAGCGGGACAGGGAGAGAGAGAGAGAGCGGGTTAGCTCAGAGTACAGTTGGGAACAGACAGGTGACAGGTGAAGTGACTTGTCCCAAACAGATAATCCAAGTGACTGAATCTTCGGTGTAAATACACACTGTGAGCAATGTCCCAACAACAATCCAAGTGATAGAATCTTTGGTGCGAATACACACAGTGAGCGATGTCCCAATAATAATCCAAGTGATAATATCTTCGGTGTGAATACACACAGTGAGCAAAGTTCAAACAATAATAAATCCCAATGAACAATCCAAAAAACAGGCACAGGGTGAGAGACAGACTGAACAAAAAGCAGGATCTCTTCAGTGTTTACACACACGAAAAATGATAGGGTCAAAAGACTGTCTTGCAAAACTCACCCAGGCGCTGTGCGTAAAGAGAGCAGATCAAACAGGGCGAGCGCGTCGTTACGGGGAACGGGTTGTCCAAGCGGAATACTTCTTGAGAGTCCTGGGAGGCAAAGCACAGGGAACAGCAGGCAACGGAAGGAACGGCAAATGCAGAGAATATATCAAAACGATCCAACAACACTTGATGGGGAATCGGGGTATATATAATCAAAAGGAATGCTTAATGACAAGCTGTGACAGCTGCGGGATGAGATTGACAAGCGTGTGGTTGGGGAAGCACCAATCAAACGGCGTCTACAGGAAGAAGCGTGTGAAGAGGAGAATGCAATTAATTAACTGAAAACTTAAAGGAACAGAGCGAGTAGGCTTAAAGGAACAGAGCGAGTTAGTGGGGAGCGGACCGATCATCACAGTACTTTAAGAAGCCCGTGGTGGGGAAAGAACCAAACCTCACAAATTCTTTCATTCACCGATTTGTGGACTTTCTTTTTAGTGTCCTGAAAGGCGCCTTATAAATCAAATGCATTATTATTATTATTATTATTATTATTATTATTATTATTATTATTATTATTATTATTATTATTATTATTATTATTATTATTATTATTATTATTATTATTATTATTATTATTATTATTATTATTATTATTATTATTATTATTATTATTATTATTATTATCATCCAGGAGGGAAAAGACACTTTGGATAGTAGGGACTGCATCTCTGCCTGTCCTGACCAGGAAACACTTTGCAACTGTGATCTCCTCTGGCAATAGTTGGATATTGTAATGTGTGGCGAGGGGTTGCAGCAATTCCACTGAGAGAAACTGGTCTGAGGCTGGATAACATGCCTGTATGCCTCTCATAAGTTGTTATCCAACTCATGAGAACCTGCTCTCAAGCTCTTGCAGCATTCTGTCGACGACTGGATAGAACAGTCTCTATCTCAGCTGATCTCCTGAGCTGAGGTCTGAGCTTGTGCCACAAGATGACTCAACTACATACTCGTCCATCCTTTTCTGCTTCCTCCTTTGGCTGGTAGTATGTTCCTCAATCCAAAGGCCATTACATATGGCCTTTGTCCTGTCATACATGTCCACTGCCATCTCTGAGGTGTGATAACCTTTGAGTGTGTCCTGCACTGTGCTTTTAAATAGTACAGATATTGAAGATGTGCACTTTAACGCAGCAGCACCTGGAGCCATCCATACCCATGTCCAGTGTCCTATAATAAGCTTTGATCGAACCCTGGTTCATTGCCTCGGATAGTCCAGTTGGTTTGGGGTGGTGTGAAAGCTCATTCACTCTAGCAAGTGAACCCTGCTGCGGTTCATTTGAGATGTGAATGCAAAGCGGACCAAAGGCAGGAAAAGACCCAAAAATCGAATATTTTTTTTATGAGAAGACTGAAACATATGTATATAATGAAACACACAATACAGTTTTTTTTCGATTGCCTAAGCATGATTTTGAAAACGGGGCCCGGTGTTTCAAAACACACAATTAGCACAACCACACACACAATTATCAGAACACCTCAGATCCTTTGCTAAATTAAACACTTGTCAAAACCATACACTAATTTATAAAAACTACATTTTGTTACCATATGAAACACACGTTTCATATGACTTAATTCTGTTTGAACCAGTTACACACACTGCTGTGCTTAACATAAAACACATTTAGCAATTCTACTTCTCAGTGATTAGAGTACTGTAAGTGAAGTACGCAGAGAATGTGCAAATATACAATAAATTCACCAAACACTACACAAGACCAATGCTGTGTAGACTGATGAAAATATAATTTATTTATCTACATATACCCAAATCAATGATGCAGACTGATGAAAAAAATTACATGTTCTCTCCATATACCCAAATCAATGATGCAGACTGATGAAAATATAAATGTTCTCTCCATATAACCAAATCAGTCAACATTTCAACATGGAGAATCACAACAATACATGTCCCAGTTTTCATGCTACTATGTGCATAACACTGTAAGCTCAGCAAATATCAGATAAACATAAAATACTGTATCCAGTACAGGTTAAAATTACAGTAAAACAAATCTTTTTTTGATAAAACCTTTACAGAAAATACTAGACATTATCTCTTTGCCTAGCTGGATCTGGCAAGATAATTTTTTGTTGTGATTCTCCATGTTGACTGATTTGGGAAAACGGGAGAAAATGTATATTTTCATCAGTCTGCATCATTGGTTGTCTTGTGTAGTGTTTGGTGAATGTATTGTATATTTTCACATTCTCTGTGTACAGTACTTCACTCTCCTTCCATTTTGGTTGAAGACAGGTGAACTCACCTGCTGCATTTTTATAGTGCTTAAACCTGATTGGTGTATCTACAATTAAGCAATGGTGTGTTTGTGCATCTGATGGCTGTGTTTAACCAATTGGCTCATATGTGTGGTAATTTGACATTCTGTGTCTAATGTAATGCAAGTGTGTTTAGTGTTTTGCAAATCACTGTGTGTATTGTTTTGCAAAAAGTGTGAGGCTGACATTGTAGGGGTGCAAATCTGGGCCTATATTTTGCTCCTTGAGTGTAAGGTTTTGATAATTGTGTAATACTTTTGATTTGAGTGTTTATGCAATTGAAGAAAACTGTAAAGACTAGAGATGAACTGTGTATTTCTTTTGTACATAGGCTGTGCATATGTTTGTTTGTTTGTTTATTTGCTTATGACATAAGTTATGTGTATGATTCTTAACTGTGTTTTTATTTTGTTATTGGTGTATATGTGTGTATGTATGTACAGTATATGTATATATTATATATATATATATATATATATATATATATATATATATATATATATATATATATATATATATATATATATGTGTATATGTGTATATGTGTATATATGTATATTTGTACTCCTGTTGGGGCTTCTTGGACCAGATCAATGTTTTATCTGGTTAAATAAATAAATAAGAAACTGATGATTTGGTCCTGTTAACTTTGAATTTTCTATGGGGACTGCCCAGATCCCTCTCATGGACCTGGACCTCACTTTGAGAACCTCTAATGATTCTAGTTATTCAGTATTCATCTCTAATTACTCTAAAATTGCGTATTTCTGTGTTCTGGGCTGAAGCCCCCAATGTTTTCTAACCCTAAAAACGCCCCTGGTCGTACCGTGGAGAAGGGTGCGGGTCTCTCTCTGCCATAGTCGTGAAAGAGACAAGGCCAGTGCTTCTCTTCCTTTGGGTGGAGGTGCCGAATTCTCTGGCACGGGAAATATGCGACAAATTCTGTCGCTTTCCACCTTAGAATAAGCGTAGCCTTTTTTCTCCATTTTTAGCAGAGTGAGCTGCTGTCGTCCTCGTGGGAACTGGGTGCGTTAAATTTTTTTGGAGCTGCAGGTCTCAAAAGCTACCTGGGTAGCTTTGAATCAAAATGTCAAGTCAGCTAGGCTAACTGCATCAGCCATACGGCTAACGCAGCTAACCAGCATGTTGATTAGCCTGTCGGCTAAGTAGGCTACTGATGGTAAACAATTAGAAGGTTGTATGCTTATTGTGGATGGCACAAAAGATAGGTTATATAGTGTTTGTGTCTGCATTGAGTGTCGTGTTTATGTAGCCTACTCACCCACCAGGACAAGAAGTGAAAGATTAACAGTTTCCAAGTGTCATCGATAGTCCATACTAGGTTAGCTGGCTAAGCTATATACAGCTAACACAGCCAGCTAGCCTACTAGATAGCCTGTCGGCTAGCCTGCTAATACAGCCAGCTATGCAGTCTTTTAGTTATCTACAATAGGCACAGTCGCCGTTTTCAGATAGTTTTGGATGAAGTCGGCTGCCAAAGCTGGGTCTTCGAATCTGTGTGTCGAGTTATCCGGTAGAGTTAGCCTCAGAACTGCAGGGTAAACAAGTCCATACTTCACTCCCGGGCAAGCTCGCAGCCGGCGTTTCACCTCTCCAAAGCTAGCTCACTTCTTAGCTACTGCCGTTGTGTAGTCCGCGAAGATAGAGATCCTTTTCCCATCGAGGAGCAGGGGAGACCTTTTACCCGCTTTCTGCATCATATCGTTGCGTATGTGAAAGAAATGTACCTTGATGGTCGTGGGGGCTCTCCTTCTCGGGGACGGCTCCGCAGGGTGCGGTGGGCTCGGTCCAATAGCGGCTTTTCCTCCAGGCTGAATAACTTTTGGAGCAGCCCGGCTATGTACTCCGTTGGTCGTGGACCCTCTGCTCCCTCTACACCTGATTGATTGATTGATTGAAAACTTTATTAACAGATTGCAGAATGGGTACAATACAGTACAGCTCAATACACACAATTGTTAAGGGGATGCAGACCAGAGAAAGACTTTCGTCTTGTTTACATCAGGGTCCCCCATTTTCAATTTATCATAACATATATGACATACATGACATACAGGTAGACAGTACCTAGCAAACGAATGTTGTTTCTCCGCATTCTGCTTTCCATGTCTTCGCATCTGTTGTCTAGGTATTCTACTATAGTCACCAGGGAGCCAACGGTAGTTTCCAATTCGCAAATGCGGGTGCTGTTGTCTGTGGCGCCGCGTTCCAACTCCAATATAACCTCTCCTTGCGTATCGAGTTTGTTTTGTACTTCTTTAGCTCGTCTTTGACTGACAGCATCTCCGAGAGAGTGTGAAAGGGAGTCGATTTGAGCAAAGATATCAGTCTTAAGGGAGCCCATCATGGCTTGTAGTAGACCCGCAGTTAGGATCCCGGTGTCGTCGGCCTCCGTGGCATCTGGTGTCGGGCCACCCTTTGTTCGAGTATTCGGCATTATAAGTTATAATTCAACAGTAGTTCAACAGGTTCGGTTAAAGGACTGTTCAAACACCTACTCAACATAGATGTGTTCAGTTTGATACAGTGGCGGCCGGTATGAAAGTCACTTGGGTGTTCGCAATCATCTGACCAAGCTGACCAAGCGAATACTGACTCATAACGTTACCAACATTAAGTCGAGTTAATTGATTCATACTACATTAGTACACGTATGATCATCAAATCAATAATGAACACATATATAGGCCTATCTTGTCATTTTAAACAAGTTACCATTCATTCATTCATTCAGCCATTATGCAATACCCGGTCACAGCGAAACACGCTGTGTTGAGAGAGCGAGAGAGAGAGAGAGAGAGAGAGAGAGAGAGAGAGAGAGAGAGAGAGAGAGAGAGAGAGAGAGAGAGAGAGAGAGAGAGAGAGAGAGAGAGAGAGAGAGCGAGAGAGAGAGAGAGCGAGAGAGAGACAGACCGCATTAACTCACTGTAGTTAGTTGAAACGTGGTCCGGAGGGCTTGATAAAGTGTATAATGTCCACTGTCCCACAGTCCCAGACTGTTGTTGTCGATGTATATCCCCACTGTCCAGAGTGACTGCATGTCTGCATCACAACACAACAGCCTCGAGTAACTATCTTACTAACTTCCTAACCAGAAACCGGCGTTGGCCAATCAGAGAGAGCGTCTCCGCGAAATGCGGCTACGGAAAAAAAACTGACATCGGCCAATCAGAGAGCGTCTCCGCGAAATGCGGCTACGGAAATAAAAAAAACTGCTAAGGCTGCTTGCCTAGACCGCTTCAAATCGCGCCCGGCTTCCAACATAATACATCATATTTCAACGCACAGCGCGTTACGCACTGATTGGCTGCGACGGATACAGCGATGAAACAGTGACGCGCACTCAGAGCGCTATTGCGTCTAGCCCGGGCCGAGAGAAATACGGCTAGGAGAAATGCGGCTATGCGACAGTGAGTCAGGAAAACGATTATTTTTATTTGATATATTAACGTTATATTGTGCATTGGAAACACAAACATACTTAAAATGAGTAAATATTATTCATTTTAAACATGTTTATATTATTTATAGGGCTATAAAACAAAAAACAAAAAAAAAGATTTCACCATGGTTACTGTCATAGTGTCCTAGGAGTTAAATCACCATGGTTACAGTCATAGTGTCCTAGGAGTTAAATCACCATGGTTACTGTCATAGTGTCCTAGGAGTTAAATCACCATGGTTACTGTCATAGTGTCCTAGGAGTTAAATCACCATGGTTACTGTCATAGTGTCCTAGGAGTTAAATCACCATGGTTACTGTCATAGTGTCCTAGGAGTTAAATCACCATGGTTACTGTCATAGTGTCCTAGGAGTTAAATCACCATGGTTACTGTCATAGTGTCCTAGGAGTTAAATCACCATGGTTACTGTCATAGTGTCCTAGGAGTTAAATCACCATGGTTACTGTCATAGTGTCCTAGGAGTTAAATCACCATGGCTACTGTCATAGTGTCCTAGGAGTTAAATCACCATGGCTACTGTCATAGTGTCCTAGGAGTTAAATCACCATGGCTACTGTCATAGTGTCCTAGGAGTTAAATCACCATGGTTACTGTCATAGTGTCCTAGGAGTTGTCTATGGAGCAACTCCAGGACGTGTCTCTTGATGACATCATCACTTGTCAAGTCTCTCTGGTGTTCAGCTTAAGGAGAGACTTGTTCAGTTCTGTTCACACATTGAAACTGAGCTGTACTGTATTATAGAAATAACGTGAATTATACTTTAGGGTGGATTTTCCCTTTTAACCTCTTCCACCCGTGCGGTCCGGTACCGGTCATAAATCATCACATCATAAATCAATCTGTCTAGACTGTATGACATAATGTTGCGTTTTTTTTTCTTCAAATGTATCCAAGAGTAAACATCCTAACCATGTCACATAAGCAGTCATAGTGTATATTTTCAGCAATACGTTTGTTTACCAAGTGTTATTAGTGAGATTTTAGTTTTTGAAATGTGATCATATTTGGCGGTTGGCCATTTTGAATCACGGAATGATGATGAGTTGTAGTCATATGAGCACAGGGCATCCAGAGCTCTCAATGAGCGTTGAAATTTCAAAAAACTACAGTACCCAGGAAATTCTAGCCTCATGCAAGCAAATTACTTGTGTATGCATTTTTTTTTATTTCTCTTATTTCTCGGGATACTATATGACAAAACTGATTGTTATTGGCATAGATTGGAGTGCAGTTAGTGTGTCTACCTTCTGTGAACATTTAGCAACAATACGCGTTCCAAACGGATTCAAAATGGCAGACCTGTCGCAAAAATAAAAAGCTGACTGTATTTACAGTAGATTTCATTCTCAGTTCTTCATGCACGCCTGGTGATACTAAATCCTAAATCTACAAAACCTTCTGTTTCATCATCTTCCCTTTATTAATTTACTTAGATTATTTGTACACATGATCTCAAGAAGGTACTGAACGAGCACAGTGGCAGTTTTTCATGTCTGGTCATTTTTAGCATGGTGTTATTCATCAAAATCATAATTCATATTCTCCTTTGTTTCATCACAATTTAAGCAAGCTTAGTAATAGACACAATATTTCTGACACTGGGAATACATTCACTGAGGTCCATAGATGTCCCTAGATACCAAGAACATGCAAATGGACCTTGTAGAAGTGGAGCAATCTTCCATTTACTTAGGTATGTATTTTAGGCGGATTTTCAGAAAATAGGGCTCCGAGCTTAACACATTGAGTGCCACGCCCCTTCCGGGAAGTGACCACTTCCGTGCCGCCCATTAAACCCATGTAAACGTAGTTGTAGTTTGTAGAACTAAACCTATATTTTATAGTATCGCTATGGGTCTAATAACGCCGTCAAGTCTCATTGAGCTACTTCTGGTCAACGTGCAAAAAACAGATTCTTTTTTCATCCGTACATTTCCGTTTGATACCGTTTTGAATATGAACATAGTCCGGCCGCTTCTGAGCAATTCCAGGCAAAAGACACGAAAACAGCGTTTTTGTGTAATTCAATAAACACGTTGTCATTTTTCGCCTGATTATCGGATCTTCCTGAAATCAACGCTAGATCATCACTATTATCCTTTGTGGTGCAGGCATGCAATGTGGTTTAGACCGGCGCGCCCCCCCCCCCCCCCCCCCCCTCCTACATCCCAACGGCAGAACAGCCAGACACATAAACACATATAGCTTCAATCGCAGTAGAAATAAATATCAGATCAACGCAAGCTTTCATATATAGTGTCCTTACCTGGTCTCTGAAGTAATGCAAAAAAAAGAATCCAATAATCTCATCGCCATTCCAGTTATCCACAGCGATCGTCCCTCCGACATTATTGGGCATTGCTCTTCAACGGGCGGGCGGGGTCAGTTGTCCAAGCCATTCTTATAAGCGTGTGTTTTGCCGGAGTGTTTAGGACCCGCCCCCACGCCGCAACTCGGTATAGAAAATAAACGAACCCATTTCTAACCGGGTGCATTACTGGCCAAAGGCGTTAGAGGGCGGTATAATACCGTCTGCCAGCTTAGACACACTCAGAACAGTATGCTCAAGGTGTCCCGCTGAATTATGAATGGATATAGATAATAAAAGAAATACCGTGACATCTACGTTTCCGGCACTCAACGATCGGATGACAGAATCGTAGCTCTACGTGAACGGCACTCAAAGTGTTAAGGTTAAGGTAAACCATCATGGAACCATGGTAAATATAGCCAATGTATTTTCACAGTAGCGTTGTCAATGAATTTATTTAATCATGAAAATGTATCTTCCAGCAATATTACAAATATTTTGTAATAGGCAATTGCACGATTAGACTTGACACACGATTAGTGGCTCAGGAGGTAGAGTGGTTGTCTGGTAATCAGAAGGTTCCCGTTTTGATTCCGGCTCCTCCTGGGCAGCGTGTCGATGTGTCCTTGAGCAAGACACTTAACCCCTAACTGCTCCTGATGAGCGGGTTGGCACCTTGAGCAAGACACTTAACCCCTAACTGCTCCTGATGAGCAGGTTGGCACCTTGAGCAAGACACTTAACCCCTAACTGCTCCCGATGAGCAGGTTGGCACCTTGAGCAAGACACTTAACCCCTAACTGCTCCTGATGAGCAGGTCGGCACCTTGAGCAAGACACTTAACCCCTAACTGCTCCTGATGAGCAGGTCGGCACCTTGAGCAAGACACTTAACCCCTAACTGCTCCTGATGAGCGGGTTGGCACCTTGAGCAAGACACTTAACCCCTCACTGCTCCCGATGAGCAGGTTGGCACCTTGAGCAAGACACTTAACCCCTAACTGCTCCTGATGAGCAGGTTGGCACCTTGAGCAAGACACTTAACCCCTAACTGCTCCTGGTGAGCAGGTTGGCACCTTGAGCAAGACACTTAACCCCCTAACTGCTCCTGATGAGCAGGTTGGCACCTTGAGCAAGACACTTAACCCCCTAACTGCTCCTGATGAGCGGGTTGGCACCTTGAGCAACAAGACACTTAACCCCTAACTGCTCCCGATGAGCAGGTTGGCACCTTGAGCAAGACACTTAACCCCCTAACTGCTCCTGATGAGCGGGTTGGCACCTTGAGCAACAAGACACTTAACCCCTAACTGCTCCTGATGAGCAGGTTGGCACCTTGAGCAAGACACTTAACCCCCTAACTGCTCCTGATGAGCGGGTTGGCACCTTGAGCAACAAGACACTTAACCCCTAACTGCTCCCGATGAGCAGGTTGGCACCTTGAGCAAGACACTTAACCCCTAACTGCTCCTGATGAGCAGGTCGGCACCTTGAGCAAGACACTTAACCCCTAACTGCTCCTGATGAGCAGGTTGGCACCTTGAGCAAGGCACTTAACCCCTAACTGCTCCTGATGAGCAGGTTGGCACCTTGAGCAAGACACTTAACCCCTAACTGCTCCTGATGAGCAGGTTGGCACCTTGAGCAAGACACTTAACCCCTCACTGCTCCTGATGAGCAGGTTGGCACCTTGAGCAAGACACTTAACCCCTCACTGCTCCTGATGAGCAGGTCGGCACCTTGAGCAAGACACTTAACCCCTAACTGCTCCTGATGAGCAGGTTGGCACCTTGAGCAAGACACTTAACACCCTAACTGCTCCTGATGAGCAGGTCGGCACCTTGAGCAAGACACTTAACCCCCTAACTGCTCCTGATGAGCAGGTCGGCACCTTGAGCAAGACACTTAACCCCTAACTGCTCCTGATGAGCAGGTCGGCACCTTGAGCAAGACACTTAACCCCTAACTGCTCCTGATGAGCAGGTTGGCACCTTGAGCAAGACACTTAACCCCTCACTGCTCCTGATGAGCAGGTTGGCACCTTGAGCAAGACACTTAACCCCTCACTGCTCCTGATGAGCAGGTTGGCACCTTGAGCAAGACACTTAACCCCTAACTGCTCCTGGTGAGCAGGTCGGCACCTTGAGCAAGACACTTAACCCCTCACTGCTCCTGATGAGCAGGTTGGCACCTTGAGGAAGACACTTAACCCCTAACTGCTCCTGATGAGCGGGTTGGCACCTTGAGCAAGACACTTAACCCCTAACTGCTCCTGATGAGCAGGTTGGCACCTTGAGCAAGACACTTAACCCCTAACTGCTCCTGATGAGCGGGTTGGCACCTTGAGCAAGACACTTAACCCCTAACTGCTCCTGATGAGCAGGTTGGCACCTTGAGCAAGACACTTAACCCCTAACTGCTCCTGATGAGCGGGTTGGCACCTTGAGCAAGACACTTAACCCCTAACTGCTCCTGATGAGCAGGTCGGCACCTTGAGCAAGACACTTAACCCCTAACTGCTCCTGATGAGCAGGTCGGCACCTTGAGCAAGACACTTAACCCCTAACTGCTCCTGATGAGCAGGTTGGCACCTTGAGCAAGACATTAACTCCTAATTGCTCCTGATGAGCGGGTTGGCACCTTGAGCAAGACACTTAACCCCTAACTGCTCCTGATGAGCAGGTTGGCACCTTGAGCAAGACATTAACCCCTAATTGCTCCTGATGAGCGGGTTGGCACCTTGAGCAAGACACTTAACCCCTAACTGCTCCTGATGAGCAGGTTGGCACCTTGAGCAAGACACTTAACCCCTCACTGCTCCTGATGAGCAGGTTGGCACCTTGAGCAAGACACTTAACCCCTAACTGCTCCTGACGAGCAGGTTGGCACCTTGAGCAAGACACTTAACCCCTAACTGCTCTCAATGAGCAGGTTGGCACCTTGAGCAAGACACTTAACCCCTAATTGCTCCCGATGAGCAGGTTGGCACCTTGAGCAAGACACTTAACCCCTCACTGCTCCTGATGAGCAGGTCGGCACCTTGAGCAAGACACTTAACCCCTAACTGCTCCTGATGAGCAGGTTTGCACCTTGAGCAAGACACTTAACCCCTAACTGCTCCTGATGAGCAGGTTGGCACCTTGAGCAAGACACTTAACCCCTAACTGCTCCTGATGAGCAGGTTGGCACCTTGAGCAAGACACTTAACCCCTAACTGCTCCTCCTCCTCCAGATCCTCCTTGCGGCCCTCGCAGGAATGGGAGTGGCTGGCTCTGCGCTGACATGGCTGTCATCATACCTCAATGACCGCTCCTACCAAGTGTCATGGAGAGGGACCCTGTCGGCCACCCGCCCCCTGCGGACGGGTGTCCCCCAGGGCTCGGTTTTAGGACCCCTTCTCTTCTCCCTCTACACTAAATCACTGGGTAACATTATCACGTCTCATGGCTTCTCCTACCATTGTTATGCCGACGATACTCAACTCTTCCTCTCCTTCCCTCCCTCAGATATCCACGTCTCTGAGCGGATCTCGGCCTGTCTGTCCGACATCTCCGCCTGGATGACGTCCAACCACCTCAAACTGAACCTAAGCAAAACAGAATTGCTCCACCTGCCGGCCAAATCCTCCCCCCTAACCGACCTTTCAATCACAGTCGAGAATGCAGCTGTGACTGCGTCCCCGACCGCCAAGAACCTTGGTGTTGTCCTCGACGACCAGTTGAACTTCTCTGCTCACATCGCAGCGACGACCAGAACCTGCCGATTCCTCCTGAGCAACGTCAGAAGGATCCGCCCCTTCCTGACAAAAGAAGCCACCCAACTCCTCGTCCAATCAACAGTCATCTCCCGCCTCGACTACTGCAATGCACTGCTCGCTGGCCTCCCGGCCACTGCCACTAAGCCTCTTCAACTCATTCAGAACGCAGCGGCCCGCCTGATCTCAAACCTACCGAAGTCGGCCCATGTCACCCCACTTCTTAGGGACCTGCACTGGCTCCCCATTGCTGCACGAATCCGCTTCAAGGCCCTCGACCTAGCATACCGTGCGGCAAAGGGAACCGCTCCCGCCTACCTCCGGTCAATGGTGTCTAACTACACACCCTCAAGACCCCTACGCTCTGCATCTTCTGGCCGCCTCAGACCTACTCCTATCCAAGCTCCGGGAGGGTCATCAAAGAGAAGTCGCCTATTCTCAGTCCTTGCCCCACAATGGTGGAATGAACTACCCACCCCAGTTAGGACAGCCGAATCACGTCCAATCTTTCGCCGTCGACTAAAGACGCACTTCTTCAACCATTATCTAACCCCTAACTGCTCCTGATGAGCAGGTTGGCACCTTGAGCAAGACACTTAACCCCTCACTGCTCCTGATGAGCAGGTTGGCACCTTGAGCAAGACACTTAACCCCTCACTGCTCCTGATGAGCAGGTCGGCACCTTGAGCAAGACACTTAACCCCTAACTGCTCCTGATGAGCAGGTTGGCACCTTGAGCAAGACACTTAACCCCTAACTGCTCCTGATGAGCGGGTTGGCACCTTGAGCAAGACACTTAACCCCTAACTGCTGCTGATGAGCAGGTTGGCACCTTGAGCAAGACACTTAACCCCTCACTGCTCCTGATGAGCAGGTCGGCACCTTGAGCAAGACACTTAACCCCTAACTGCTCCTGATGAGCAGGTTGGCACCTTGAGCAAGACACTTAACCCCTCACTGCTCCTGATGAGCAGGTTGGCACCTTGAGCAAGACACTTAACCCCTCACTGCTCCTGATGAGCAGGTTGGCACCTTGAGCAAGACACTTAACCCCCTAACTGCTCCTGATGAGCAGGTTGGCACCTTGAGCAAGACACTTAACCCCTCACTGCTGCTGATGAGCAGGTTGGCACCTTGAGCAAGACACTTAACCCCTCACTGCTCCTGATGAGCAGGTCGGCACCTTGAGCAAGACACTTAACCCCTAACTGCTCCTGATGAGCAGGTTGGCACCTTGAGCAAGACACTTAACCCCTCACTGCTCCTGATGAGCAGGTTGGCACCTTGAGCAAGACACTTAACCCCTCACTGCTCCTGATGAGCAGGTCGGCACCTTGAGCAAGACACTTAACCCCTAACTGCTCCTGATGAGCAGGTTGGCACCTTGAGCAAGACACTTAACCCCTAACTGCTCCTGATGAGCAGGTTGGCACCTTGAGCAAGACACTTAACCCCTAACTGCTCCTGATGAGCGGGTTGGCACCTTGAGCAAGACACTTAACCCCTAACTGCTGCTGATGAGCAGGTTGGCACCTTGAGCAAGACACTTAACCCCTCACTGCTCCTGATGAGCAGGTCGGCACCTTGAGCAAGACACTTAACCCCTAACTGCTCCTGATGAGCAGGTTGGCACCTTGAGCAAGACACTTAACCCCTCACTGCTCCTGATGAGCAGGTTGGCACCTTGAGCAAGACACTTAACCCCTCACTGCTCCTGATGAGCAGGTTGGCACCTTGAGCAAGACACTTAACCCCCTAACTGCTCCTGATGAGCAGGTTGGCACCTTGAGCAAGACACTTAACCCCTCACTGCTGCTGATGAGCAGGTTGGCACCTTGAGCAAGACACTTAACCCCTCACTGCTCCTGATGAGCAGGTCGGCACCTTGAGCAAGACACTTAACCCCTAACTGCTCCTGATGAGCAGGTTGGCACCTTGAGCAAGACACTTAACCCCTCACTGCTCCTGATGAGCAGGTTGGCACCTTGAGCAAGACACTTAACCCCTCACTGCTCCTGATGAGCAGGTCGGCACCTTGAGCAAGACACTTAACCCCTAACTGCTCCTGATGAGCAGGTTGGCACCTTGAGCAAGACACTTAACCCCTCACTGCTCCTGATGAGCAGGTTGGCACCTTGAGCAAGACACTTAACCCCTCACTGCTCCTGATGAGCAGGTCAGCACCTTGAGCAAGACACTTAACCCCTCACTGCTCCTGATGAGCGGGTTGGCACCTTGCATGGTTGCCTCCACCATGTGTGAATGGGTGAATGTGAGGCATAAGTTGTAAACCGTTTTGGATAAAAGCATCATATAAATGCAGTCCATTGACCATTTAGTAAACAAGTACACACCAGTAAACATGATACAGTATCAGAGCTGCTGTGTAATGAAGTGCGTGCCTTGAGGCTTGAGGCTGTCACTTCAGACCGCATCGCTGTTTAAACACTGCCGTTGATGATGCTGATGACGACACTGGACGCATACAAATTTACCACTTAACTACACACAAGCACTGGCCCTCATTCATCAACAAAAATAATAATAATGAAAATAAATTAGATGTAAAAAAGTCATTTCAAGCGAGGTACAGGTCTATCCGTCATAGACAACTATCGTTCTGTCTCTCTTCTCTCCTTCCTCTCTTCCTCTCTATCACTTGAACGTGCTGTATCCAACCAACTTACTGCTTATCTCTTACAGAATGACCTCCTAGACCCTAATCAGTCAGGCTTCAGGACTGGTCACTCCACAGAGACGGCCCTCATAGCGGTCACAGAGGCTCTTCATTTAGCAAGAGCGAAGGGCCTCTCCTCTGTCCTGATTCTCCTGGACCTGTCGGCAGCCTTCAACCATCAGATCCTCCTTGCATTCGCAGGGATGGGGCTAGCTAACTAACTAAGCTAGCTTCACTTACGTTAGCTGGTTGTTGGTGTGGTACTGATGTTAGTGTTACCGGTCTCAATGGGCTACTGGGTACCGGAACAAATCATGTTCGCAGCCGGTCTCCATTCACTCCCTGAAAGCATAGAATATGATCAAGAGGAGTGAAGACACGTGTTGCTCAGTTTACTCCAGAAACTCCTCTGAGAGTTGTATTGTCATCAATAACTCTCAATTAACAATTTGGTATCAAAACATAATATTTACAGTCCATATGTACATTTCCTCTGTACCAATGTCACGGGTTATCAAGCTATTCATTGAAATCATTTACTTTCACCTTTGTTTCATTATCTTTGGTTATCAATGTCAATAGTTATCAAACTATTCATTTCTAGTCTTATATTCACATTTTCCTCCTTTGGGTTCAATGTCGATAGTTGTTCAGATATTCACTTAAATCATTTCCATATACCTCTTGGGTTCAATATCAATGGTCACTTAAATCATAAGCGACATATTCATACTTCTCTTTACTGTAATACCAAACATTCACTGAGAGAAATGGCTTAACTATTCCTCTTTTAGCCAAAGGCTAAACAGTAATTTCAATACTATTACAATGTGCTATTGAACCAACAGGTCGCCACATGTCACCAATGTCCATAGGTCAGAGAGCACCAAACCCTAACCCTAACCCTAACCAAAGTCAAACCTACTTTTACCGTAACCTACTTTGGGTAGTTTAAGATGCTCTTAAACTTCATGGGAAATATTCCTTTCCTTGAATCATTTGCTTCTATTAAAACTTCACAAAATGGTGTCTCCTTAGCATTCAGTTCTGACTGGAGGTGTATAATGACATGTGCGTCCTGGTGACATACTGTATGCATACTGCGGCCTTCAGAGACATTTTCAGAGAAAGTGATTACCCTTATTCCATATTTTCGTTAGGTCACCTTATTTCATATAGTCAAACGACCTTACTTCACATTATAATCAAGCGATCAGGTTTCAGCATTGAATAAACAAGTCACAATGTACCTTAATAATATAACGTCTTTTATACCCCAGCAGCAGGTATGCGCTGCTAGTATTTGATAAAGTGGAAAACGCCATCTTCCCTCGCGGCCAATGCATATCAGAATGTGCGTGCAGACACAACATATTTTATATTCTTACTGACGTTGTTAAACATTCAACTCATTTCACAATTCTTGTTACTCATTTCACCTAACGTTATACCTTATAGTGTTTTCTGTACTTTTCACAGTGTACTGACCTGAAAGCATAGAATATGATCAAGAGGAGTGAAGACACGTGTTGCTCAGTTTACTCCAGAAACTCCTCTGGCGTGAGAGGGCGGAAACCGTCACCTAGGGGGACCTGGCGCATCACCTGAACTACATGGTTCCGCTCTTAACTTCCTGTCTAATCAATTCTCCATCTCACAGTCAATGTGATTCAACTTGGTTAATAATATTAACGTATAGCTGGTAATATAAAGTTCTTCTTCTAATCATGTAAATTAGATAGGTACAATTGCAAAAATTACACAAGATTATGCACATTCTTGAGGATACTACATTAGCATTGCCAAAGACAGGACGGTAATGGCTAAAAGACATCCACGTTACAGCAGGCTGCTCCTGACCACAGAAGAAGAACGCTCTGGCCGTGTTGCTTTGTGGACTCCAGGAGAGACATAGATTATGTCACAACTGTTGCCTGCCATTGTGCTGAGAATATACTGATCAACAACATCATTGGTACGTAGGACATAGAGCTTTGGTTCCAAAAATAAGAACCATCCCTTTAATTTAGTGTTGTTTGATCTATTTACTATTGATGATTATTGGTTGCCCACCACACCACCGATTGCCATGACCACATTTACAACCTGATTGGAGATCAAGGAGAGATCTTCACCACGAATGACATTCCCCACAAAATCACAGTCAATTTACTCAAAAAGAGAAAACTTAAAGAAAATAATTAATGCTGTTGATTGTTCTGTTGTATTGTGTGTGTGTGTGTGTGTGTGTGTGTGTATTGTGTATGTGTATATGTGTAATGGATGGTATCGTGAAGCACAGTCAAGAAGGGCTGGGGTGAGTAGCGGTGCTATGGGTTAAACTCACTCTCACATCCTCAAAAAAGATGCATAGACACGGTACAGAGAAGTGAATTCACCTCTTGGTGTAGCAGTCTGTGTTGTTGCACGCGGCGTGGCAGACCCGTGTTCGAATCTCCCTCGGGGCATCGACGTTTGAGGTGACATTGTCACAACCGTTACATATGTGTGTGTGCGTATGTGTGTGTGTATATTATGACACATCAGTGGGTTCACAAGGTGAGGATGTTGACATCAAGGCGACTAAAGCAGAGACACAGGGAGACTGAACCTTTCAGCGCTGGTTACAAATACATTACTTCTTTTTATAATTACTAGCATAGAGCCAATGATCACAACAACCACAACTTCATCATACCCACACACTAAACTCTCTCTCAATTAAAAAAAAAAAAAAAAATTCAAAACACAGCCAAAGAACAAAACAAACTGAGAAATAAATAAATCAACTGTATTGAGACCAAAACAATGGAACACCCTTGCTAGCATGCTAAATGGTGTAAATGTGCCTCGTCACTTTAGCTTTGTAATACACCAAACAGACAAGCTGATTTTATATCCAGATTCTTTTTTTTTATCCACTTTTTCTCCCCATTTTCTATTTTTCTCCCATCCCAATTTCGTATTATCCAATTCTTCCCTCCCCTGTCTTGAACGTTGCTAGACTATGCCTCCCACTGGTAGGTTGTAGTGAGGACAGAAGCCTTGCATCACGTGTCCCCTCCGGTACACGAGGAGGCAGCCTGTCGCATCTTTTTACCGCAGCAGCTCGAACTCTCAGTGGCGAGGAGTAACGCGTGGGAGGCTCACGCTGCCCCCGCTACTTCCTGATTCCGCCGCACCGGCGTCACCAAACCGACCTGTAAGAGTCGCTGTCCACAACGTCCAATCCCCACCCACTGGCTTTTCCCACCCTCTAACACTTGCCAATTGTGTTAGTATGAACGACCGGCCAGCCGGTAGCAACGCAGAGAGCTGGGCTCGAACCCAGCGTATCCTGCGTTAGAGGCGAGCGCCTTGCCCACTGCGCCAGTCAGCCGCCCTTATATCCAGATTCTGAGTCATCAATACAGGAAGAAAATCTACTTGTTCATTTAATTAAGTCTTTTATTACTGAGGCACTTTGTTTTTTACGATCATCTACTACTGGTTTATTGAAGGTTCACAACCGCAGCCAAAATAAAATAGGGGCAGCCTTTGCGAATTATGCACCAAAGCTCTTAGCCTTTTAATACACTTTGCTGCTTGTGATTGTATTGTGCACTATTGCATTATTTTACTCTTGTTTATTCTATGTTACTCTGTCTATTCTCTTTTATTACTGTCTATTTAAAAATGTATTGAATATATTTCCTGCCGTGTGAACTAAACTCAAAGTATTAAAAGAGAAGTACTGCTCTGGGCTTTCTTATTATATATTGTGCCTAAAAACAAATAAAACTTTAACCTCTTAAGCCCTAGCCATATTTTCGTTACTGTATTAACCACTACTTCCACCGAGTGTGAGTGTGTATGCCGCTTCCTAGATGGAAGTTGTTAAGGGAATTACAGTGTACTAATGAGTGTTTGTCGAGCCGTGTGTGACTACTGTACAAGCTCCTAGGTTGGTAAATCCTAAGGCCCTGTCGACCGCATTCATATACCTTAAGCCTAGTAGCGTGGAAACTGCAGTTGGGGGTCCGGCTGGATTTAGCTCCTCCGTGTTCCTGCTATCCAGTGTTTGTAGAACCTCACCCTCACTAAGTAGGGATAATCCACCTTGCTACAATTGCATTAATGGCATACTGTCCATTACCAACACCAGCTAGAGCTGTCGCCGCTATAGGCTGCTAGAAATGGAAAGACTGGCTTCACCTTTGTGATTTCAGGTCAGAGGAGGACGGACATCCAGCGCTCTCCGGCTTGGAAACCGACGCAGTCTTTCCTACACCTGCAGCACCCACTCTCCACACTTTAGATCACACAAACACAAACACACTTTATATTTATTGATAAAGGATTTGCACTACAACTCGTACACCTACTGTGAATTGTACCTAAATTGCACCTCGTCCCATTTCTCCATTTCTGCCTTGCACTATATAGTATTGTATATTAATACACTGCACAGTATTGTATATTGTATGGTAACTACGTCTATTCTGCATCGAACATTGTACATATGTCTAAACTGAACACTGTGACCTCATTTTTTTTACTTCTAATTTTACTATGTTATTTTATTTCATACTTATCTTGTCTTGCACAGTCTCTGGAGCGCAACAGTAAGAAGCATTTTGTATAAAAGTATTCTGTACTTCTGTATGACAACTATTAAAGAAACTTGAAACTTGAAACCACACATTTCACCCATTCTAGACTGCTGGTTTTGCACATTGTAGCCTCAAATATTTGAAGGGTTATTGGTTTATTTAGTTAGTTGGCGCAATAGGTTTTTGTATTATTGTATTTTTGGTATTATTGTATTTTTGGTATTATTGTAGTATTGTATTTTTGTATTCTGCATTAGATGCTAGTAATATACTTTGTTTATATATTTCTATACCTATGAACGGGTTCAGTGTCAGTCCTGCCATGTAAAGGTGGTTTTGCTCTCTGGTATGAATCACAAACCTATGTGTTTTAACTTAAATGGTATCACCCGGGGACTTTAACCCCGAAAACAAAAGTGGCGTATAGTCGGCAAACAATTGGTCTTTATTTGGTTTTACAGTAATCATGCACTCTGCACTTTATACGGTGCAAACCAATTAAATTATTGCTGCCATTCTTAAGAGTAAGTTCTCTGGCATGCACTTTATGCATTGCTCTTGATCTGCCAATTTTGTACTGCTGTGAAGCACTTTGAGCTGCAATTCGTTTAAGAAAGGTGCTATACAAATAAAGTTTATTATTATTATTATTTACATACACCATCATGAAACACCTCCAATATATCTTCATCCACCACGGGCCAAACAGATTGATACAACTGAGCAGTCAGTCCATCAATGCCAGGTGCTTTTCCTCCTGCATCCTGTTCATTCAAAGACACTTTAAACAAACACTCACCTTACCACTCACTTTAGACACTTTAACACACTTTATATTTATTTATTATTAAAGAGATTTGCACCACATTCATACCTCATTGGCACCCTACCCCAAGTGTTGTACCTCTGCATTCTACCTCACTGTTACTCATTTTACTCTGTATTGTATATTGTATTTATGTATATTGACTTTACTGTCTGTAAAATCAAATATTGTTAAATCATTGTGCATATTGTATTGTGTGAGATGATGACTGAATAAACTACTACTACTACTACTACTACTACTACTACTACTACTACTACTACTACTACTACTACTACTACTACTACTACTACTACTACTACTACTACTACTACTACTACTACTACTACTACTACTACTACTACTACTACTACTACTATATTGACTTGACCTACTTTTTACTTCTTAATTTTTTTTTACTTACTTTCTCTTTACTGTATAGCACACTCTCAGGGGCTTGAAAGAAACAAGAATTTCATTATAAAGTATTCTGTATTTTGTTCTGACAAATAAAAACAAACTTGATACTTGAACTTGAAGCCAGTTCTGCCTCCAACACTGCATTAGTGTCCACCTGAGGTAGTCCAGTGTAAAAAGATGCAGCACACTCTAAATCCTCCACACATTTCCTTTTCCCCGAATGTCTCCCAAGGGGGTTAATAAAGAAACACTTTACTTTTAAAATGCTATTTGTAGAAGAAGGAGCATATTTGAGAATCCCATGGGTTCCCATTATTGTGGATCCATTTCCAGAGTGTAATGTGTGAATTAACTTTCTCTGACCATTCTCTCTTTAAATAAAAACTGAGAGGAGGCATCCATTTGACATACATTCATGAACCGAGAGCGGACCAGAGCTCCCTGTGCTCTAAGGACCTTTATCTAAGGCAGCCTTTTTAGATTTAAAGGGATATTTCACTTCACTAGAATGTGTAAAAAATCAGCAGTCTTACCTCTATGTAAAGTCATCTACAAGTAAACTAGTGACCACTGCTGTCCCTGTCATCACCACCATTCCTCCCAGGTGTCAGGCTCCTCATTCACTTCTATTAAATATCATACTTCTGAAGTATAAAAAAAATACAGCAATATTATTCTGTGCAATATATTTTAATGTTATACAATGTTGTAATTTTCAAATCATCAATAAATTAACTATTTCTCACTTGAGGTGTAGTTTGACAAACCGTCAACCTTTCACATAATGTTTATAATCTTTCTTCCAGCAAGGCAGCATGTAACATTATATGCAAGGCAAAGATACACAAAGGTAATACAGTACATCTGTAAAGACAAAAGCCAAAAGAAAAACTTTACTTGTAGATTACCTGCTGAAACCTGACAGCAACTATAAAGTGAAATATTCCTTTAAATCTAAAAAGGCTGCCTTAGGCTGTGGTTACACTAGGCCCGGTTTTCGTTTCAGTTTTCAGTTTCAGTTTCGTTTTTCAGAACGCTACGTAATGGCAGGCAAGTTAGACATCGTTTTTGCCTCCTGAGCACAGTGATGTATATACATGTAGTACAATACCAAAGCAGTAGGTGGCAGTAGGTGGCGATGTAATTCAAACATGAAGGCCATTTTCAACCAATCAGAAAAGTTGAATGTGCCAATACACTTCCTGCTAAAAATCAACAATCCACCATCTTTAAATGCCTCACGTGAGCCATTTAGCCATACTGGGATATGCCAGTATAACAGTATAGCATTGTGGCTAGCAGCGAAGTTTGTTAGCTTACGTGCTAACGTGATTGGGATATGCCATTATAACAGTATAGCATTGTGGCTAGCAGCTTGGTAACGTTAATGCTAGCAGAATGAATAGATGTACATTTTATTTAACAGATTGCAGAATGGGTAAAATACAATACGGCTCAATACAAACAATTGTTAAGGGAATGCAGACTGTTGTAGCTTGGACTGGGCTCCTTATAACAATAACTTGACAACACATGGTAGCCGCCGCTACTTGGGACAGCTCTGCTGTAAACACTGGAAATAACCGTGCGGGTCTCTACTGCGAATGGGCATTGGGCAGAACGGCTCCGTATCCAGCTTGCGCAGATTACATGGCACCATTGTCGGCGAGTTTCGGCGAGTTTCCAAAACGAAAACAGCGTTTGAGCGTTCCCGCTAGGGGAACGCGTTTTCCTGCCAAAACGGCGTTTCTTTTTAACTTGGACATGCAAACGTAATCATTCAGCAAACAAAAACAAAAACAAAAACCCCAGTGTAACCGTGGCCTTAGCCACCATGTTGGGCGTGGTAATGCTTGGTGACATTGAAGAAACCTGTTATATATCGTATTGGCCATCGCGTCCCGCTCTGAGCCTTATGAGATACCCCTTATCTCCTATGATACCTACTGTATCTCCCACGAACAACTACATGCACCCCACCTGTATGGGGCCCCGCCCCCATGGTGGCACCGCCCATATAACCGTGACTCTGGTCACCAAAACACCCTTCCTCTATTTTCGTCCCAGCGTAATGGCTGCGTGCACCATACGATAACTAGCAGGATGAAAAGATTAAGGAAGGTTCGTAATGTTGAGGGCTTACCGGAGGATTGTTTTTCCCTGGATTCTCCGGAGCTTGTTTCGACGACGCATGAGACCTATGCTGGTGGTTCCTCGGCTGACGGCGACGGACCGAGGGGCAGCGTACAAGGTTTGACTAACGGGTCGGCTTGTACAAAGGTGAGATCTGTGTCAGTAGGCATCGATGTCGGTGTTGGTCGTGCTGTGGAGTATGTTTCGGCACCAGGGCCGGGGCGGCTTGGCGATCGTTCCACTGTAGTGGGCGATGTCCTGGCGATCCTGGAACATGCTGTTAACGCTAATGCTACTACTGCTTTTTCTGCTGACACTGATGTTGACGCTGGAATGTCTAATAATCCCCGCCGCGGGATTCCGCTTTTCCCTCCTCTTGCCAGCTTCATTAATGAAGGTCAGTCGGTGGTGGATGTGGGGGGGTTCGCTGAGCTCTATTTACCTTTTTTACGGGTGAAGGGGCTGACAACGGGGTGCAGGCCGGGGGTACCTTGGCTAAGCAGCCAGGTAGCTTTTTTTCTGTGCCCAGGCGGGGATGAACGACGTTCCGCCCGGCCGATGCTTGATAGCATATCGGCTCGGAGGGTGGCAGTATGGACGAATGAGTGGTATACTGCTGCAGGATGGCATTTAGCGGCGGCCAGTGTTATGGCTCAGCTGGCTACTTTCCTATCCAAGATGGCGTCGGGTTGTAGGTCTTTGGGTCCGACCGACATTCATGTTTGTGGTGTTATAGAGATCTTGACTCAGTCGCAAGCTATAACTGCGGGGAGGATTCGGATGCTATCGACATTGGTTGTTAGGCATGCTTGGTTGGAGCAGTCTCCTCTTGGGGAAGAGGATAGGTTTTCTCTCCTCACGACTCCTTTTTCCACAGATAGTCTTTTTGGGCGTTCTGTGGAGGCGCAGGCGGTTATTGATCTGGGTCCTACACCGCCTCACGCTGTGCAGCCAGAGGTGGGAGCACGGTCTCGTCAACGACTGTGGCGAGATCCTCGACAGGCGGCCATGTTTCCCCCGCCAGTGGTACCCTGGTTGGAGAGTCAACAGGGTATCGCGAGGCCGACAGCCTTGGCGGCCGAGGGATCGGCCATTTTGGGTGATTTCGGGTTTGGTAAACCAACCCGTCGTCATTTCGCCGCGAGCAGCCCGCTCCCCGTTCAATCCGCTCTCTGTTACCCTCAGAAGCGGGGCTCTGAGCGTTCTCCTTTGGCTGCGGGCCGCGAACCTTCATTGAAGCGTATGCGGCCCCATTCTTCGCTTCTCATGGGGGCAGGGGCTGACACCCAGTTGATGGCTGAGCCTGGGTCTGTCCGTGAGAATGTTCCGTCGTCGTGTGGTTCCTACACCGCAGGTTGTGGGTGGGTGGAACCTGGTGTTACAACTGCCACTAGCTCCAGTGGTCAGCAGGGGGACTCGGTGCCTCTTCTGTTGAATGCTCAGCAGGGGTTACCCCGGCTTCGCCCTCGCCAGGCGGGGTATCGCGCTGTTGCCTCCCACTCCCGTCAAACCGGCAGTGGTCTGCAAAGGAGAGGCGAGCATGATTTGAGTGGTAGCAATATCACTGCAGGGCTTCGGCGTGTAGGAGCCCATGGGGTCCTCATGCCTTGCGTGTCTAGCTGCGGAACAACTCCTCAGCATGCGCTGGAGGGGTGTTCAGGGGGCGAGTGTGTGTCCACAAGTTTGATGACAGCTCCTCCCGTATCAAACCGGCCCTTTGTGTCGGGGTCCCCCCTTGGGTGCTTTGCACGACGGGGGGGACCGGGCCAACTATCTACTGTTCCTTGCGGCCCAGCGTCAGTTGACGGCGGGGGCGCTGTGGGATTATATTCACATATGGCGACGGGAATGCCCTGTGAGTCAGTGGATGCAGAGAACGTTAGAGGCGGGGCTGGTTTTGCAGTTCACACGGCCCCATCCTCCGTTCTCAGGTTTGGTGCCGACCCTATTATTAGGGTCAGACGCAGTGACAGCCCTGGCCGACGAGATCCGATCTCTGTTTGTGAAGCAGGCCGTCGTTGTGGTCCCGAGCAAGGACGCAATGTCAGGCGTCTACTCCCGTTATTTTCTGGTGCCCAAGAAAACAGGGGGGGTCAGACCTATACTGGATCTGTCCGCGTTCAATCGGTTGATTGTAGCGAGACCGTTCAGGATGTTGACCGTCCGACTCCTTCTGCTTGCTGTCATGAGGGGGGACTGGTTCACCTCCATATACCTGAAGGATGCGTATTTTCACATTCCTATTTTCCCTCCTCACAGGAAGTTCCTACGGTTCCTGTTTCAGGGCGTAGCGTACAAGTACCACAGAATGCCGTTCGGTTATTCTCTGGCTCCCCGCACATTCACCAAGTGCGTGGCGGCTGCTCTGGGGCCTTTACGTCGTCGGGGGATACGAGTCCTATTCTATCTCTACGACATTTTAATCCTCAGCCGTTCAGAGGAGGTTGCCAGGTCTCATACTGGGCTAGTGGTGGAATTCCTCACCAGCCTGGGTTTTGCTGTGAATTGGAAGAAGAGTACACCTCTTCCCAGTCAACAGGTGGAGTACTTGGGCTTGACATTGAGGTCGAGACCCATGCTTGCGACCCTCTCGGAGCGGCGTCGGGAGGATCTCCGTCGCGCGCTCGAGGGTCTCCGTCTGGGAGGGACGGTTACGGCGCTGCAGGTGATGCGTCTGCTGGGCCTTATGTCGGCGGCCCACACGGTGGTCCCTCTTGGCCTCCTCTTTATGAGGCGGATACAGAGGTGGTTTCTCTCTTTGAGAATAGATCCGGTGAGGGGCAAAGGGAAATGGTTGGCGGTTCCTTTTTCGATATGGGGAGATCTCGCCCATTGGAAGAGGCTGGGTATCCTCACCATTGGGGTCCCCATGGGCAGCAGGGGCTCACACGTCACGGTCTTCACCGACGCCTCTCTCACAGGTTGGGGAGGGATGTGTCGGACCCATGCAGTGGGGGGCAGCTGGACAGGTCATGCTGGCTTGGCTACCCTGCATATCAATGTGTTGGAGTTGAAGGCGGTTTTTCTGGTCCTCAAACGGCTCCACCACCTGGTGGTAGGCAGGCACGTTTTGGTCAGGACGGACAATGTGACGGCGGCGGCGTATATCAACAGGCAGGGTGGGACTCGTTCCGCCCGCCTGCTCCGGGCGGCGTGCGAACTGTTGCTATGGGCATCCCGCAGGCTGCTCAGTCTGAGGGCGCTCCACGTTCCTGGTACGGAGAACGTGGGGGCGGATATAATGTCTCGGGGCGGTCTTCGTCGCGACGAGTGGGAACTCCCCCCCGACATAGTCAGACAGATCTGGGATCGGTTCGGGGAGGCCTCGGTGGATCTGTTTGCGTGCCGACGTTCTCACAAGTGCCCCTTGTGGTTCTCGCTCAGTCGAGCAGATCATCCCCCCTTGGGGGTGGATGCCTTCTCGACCTTTCCGTGGCCGCCCGGTCTTCTGTACGCCTTCCCTCCGGTACAGCTGTTGAGTCAGCTGTTGGAGCGGATACGGAGGGAGCGCAGGACGGTGATCCTGGTTGCGCCGGACCGGGGCACGTCAGTGTGGTTCCCGGTATTAATTCAGCTTCTGGTCGCTCCTCCTTGGGTCATTCCGTGGTCAGCGACGGCCCTCTCACAGCACAATGGAGTGTTTTTCCAGCCTCCGGTGTTGGGTCAACGCCTGGTGGTGTGGCTGGTGGGAGGGTGAGTCTGGAGAGAATGGATCCCTCGGTGGTTGATACCATCCGGTGTGCGCATGCTCCCTCCACTGTCGCGGTTTACGCGGGCAGGTGGCGTGCGTTCCAAGAGTGGTGTAAGGGGGGGGGTTGGGACCCAGTCTCCTGCCCCCTGGATGCTGTTCTGAGTTATCTCCAGTCTCTTCTTGGTAGGCTGTCGGCTTCGACGGTGAGGGTATATGCGGCAGCTATATCCTCCTATCATGAGGGTTTTGAGGGGACTGTTTTGTTCAGCCACCCTCTTGTGAAGCGTTTCCTGCTTGGCGCTCAACGCGTTAAGCCGGTGCAACGCTCCTTGGCTCCGACTTGGGATCTTCAGTTGGTCCTCGGTCGGTTGTCCTTGGCCCCGTTTGAGCCTCTCGAGCAGGCGCCTTTGGGACAGCTGTCCTTCAAGACCGCGTTCCTACTGGCTGTCACTTCCGCTAAACGCGTAGGTGAGCTCTGTGCTCTCTCGGTACGTCCAGAGTGCCTGTCTTTTCGGACCGATTGCGGTGCTACTCTGCGACCTAATCCTGCTTTCGTGCCTAAGAATATCCGGAGTTCCTTCCGCTCCCGGGATATTGTGGTTCAGGCTTTTCGTCCTCCTCCTCACACTAGTGAGTTAGATGCAGGCCTTCACCTGTCATGTCCGGTCCGTGCTTTGGGGATTTACCTCAGCCGTACTCAGGACTTCAGGGTTACCGACCAGCTTTTTGTCTGTTACGGTGGGGCTCGTGTTGGTAAGGCACTGTCGAAGCAGCGCCTGTCCCATTGGTTGTGCGAGGGTATTACCCTCTGCTACACGTTGGCTGGGCAGGATCCCCCTGGGGGCATCAGGGCGCACTCCACTCGTGGGGTGGCTGCCTCTGCCGCTCTCCTGGGTGGGGCCTCGGTGGAGGACATCTGTGCTGCGGCTTCATGGTCCTCCCCGGGCCCCTTTGTAAGGTTTTACCTCATGGACATGACCGGGGGTTCTGTCTCCCAGGCGGTTCTGGGGTCTGTGGCCTTTCCTGCTTCCCGTCCTTTGGTCGGGTAGCAGGAGTGTATGGGTATGGGCCACAGTGTGTTGAGTCACACGTGGTTCCGCCTGTACGGTGTGTTCAAGGGGTTCTTGTAACTGAGGGGTTACAAAACCCTGACTGTATTAAAGATTGTGATATATTAAACCACTACTAGTTATGTACTTTAATTACTGGCCAAACAGTATATCAAATAAGATAAGATAAGATATTCCTTTATTGATCCCCTTGGGGAAATTCAGGCATCATAGCAGCATGGGGGGAGGGGGGGAGGGGTACAGGTAGTAAAACAACACAGTATACAGGTAGTAAAAGACAACACAGGCAGTGTAAACAATTTGATCAATATGGTCAATATAATTTACTATCTGACTAGCTGAGGAATATTCACATTATTCACAGTGTCACATGAGGTGCAGTATGCAAGAGGTAGTGTTATAATTTACTATCTACTGAGTATACATTAATCAAAGTACCAGGGTAGTCTACTTTGTCCCCCTTGGGTTCCTATAAGTCCCAGGTCAATGTCTGGTAGCAGTCGCTGTCGCTGCCCCCTGTTGTGGGGCCTGGAGGCTGCTAGTCGCTGCCCACTGTTGTGGAGCCTGATGGCCGCTGGTATGAAGGACTGTCCGAGGCGGTTAGTTGAGTGTCGGGGGGGGATGAGTCTGTGGCTGAACGAGCTTCTCATCTTGACTAGCTTGTCGTAGAGGGGGTGGTAGGGGTTCTCCATGATGGCATCCAGCTTCCTTATCATCCCCTCTCTACCATCACCTCAAGTCTAGGTAGCTCGACTCCCACCACGGAGCTAGCCTTCCTCACCAGCTTGTTGAGCTTGTTGGTGTCCCTTGAGTTGATGTAGCCTCCCCAGCATGCCACAGCATAGAAGAGGATGCTGGCCACAACAGACTGGTAAAAGGACTGCAGCAGTTTGTTGCACACATTGAAGGACCTGAGTCTCCTCAGGAAGAACAGCCTGCTCTGTCCCTTCCTGTAGAGGGCCTCTGTGTTGTCCGACCAGTCCAGTTTATTGTTCAGGTGTACCCCAAGGAACTTGTATGAGTCCACCATCTCCACATCCACCCCTCGGATGGAGATGGGAATCGGGGGGGGCCTCTTCTTGCCCCTCCGGAAGTCCACCACCAGCTCCTTGGTCTTACTGGTGTTGAGTTGGAGGTGGTTGCTGTCGCTCCACCCCACGAAGCTCTCCACCAGGGCTCTGTACTCCTCCTCATCATCGTCGGTGATGTAGCTTACGATGGAGGAGTCGTCTGAGAACTTCTGCAGGTGGCACCCGCTGGAGTTGCGGCAGAAGTCTGAGGTGTAGAGGGTGAAGAGGTTGATGGTGAACACCCACACAAGAACACGGCATTGACACAGAAATTCTATTGGAGGGTTATTTATTATTATTAGGCAACGTTAGGTTACAGATTGAGAATTAGGGTCGCGCTTATATGGCGAAGAATATACGTAAAGTCAGTCAAGAGCATAAGTCAATGAGAATAGTAGGAATACTATGATGGGTCTAAGCTGACGCCACCTGTTGTATAGCAATTATATAGGGCAACACCGGTACCAGCTGGAGACACTGGGTTCCCTCCGGGGTGTAAAGCCGGGAGGGGTAGAGGAATGTTCGGGTACCCAGTCTGAGTCAACGAGGAATAAAGAGGCTCCAAGTACAGGAGCCGGTGCTTGTACTCCCTTGATCAGCTGACAAAAGCAATAGTTGTAATCCAATATGCTCGACAGCATTGACGACAACCAGCCAGCCCCTTCCACGAGGCGGGCCCGAATGGTAATCCTCACGAGGTTAAATCCCAAACGACAGTGGAATCAACGGTGCTCTTCTCCGGTGGTCACGGTCCCAAAGCAATATAATCCAACCAGAAATGGTTCTGCAATCGCCGGTGCCAATTCTCCTGTGTACATGTCCAACGGTTCTCGCCTAGGACTCCTCGGGTGTGGGCAGGTATTTAGGCCGCACAGCCTGGATAAGTGCACTAGCTAAAGACACGACGAACCGATGGGTAATGCTACTTACGGAAGAACTGTGGCCGCACGGTATACAATAAATGATCGACTATTACTTCACATTAGATTAAGTCGAACTCAACGTTACTGCGTTAAACTCTGACACTTTAACATTCTATTTGCACGCGGTTCTCAATGCTCTATTTAGATGCAAGGTTGCTCACTTCACTGCACGTTGACTCGTGGTGAAGGTATTACTAGTAATGAACTAATTGCTGCTGTTTACACCTGCGCCGTATTTATACCTAAGTGAATATCTAGTCCCAACCTCAGTTCTTGTCTCGTATTACTACGCAGACTCTGGGCATGTACTGACATGCCCGGAGTTGCCTTTGAACTTGCCGTTGGGGGCTTGGTCGTTGGCGCCTGGGGCCGCTGTCCAATAGGAGAGCGAATATTACTCTGGTCTGTACGCAGGTAAAGGGATATTCCGTGTATATATATAAATAATATACAGAGTATATCAAACGATACATATATATATTCAGTTTAATCTGGCCCTTCACAACAGTTCTAGTTCCCTCTTGTTCGCATTCAGGTGGAGTTGACTGCGCCCCCCCTTCATTAGGAAGGATGGGGTGACAGGGCTCCCCACACCCCTTGATGTGGGCTTACGGGTCCTCAGGGGGTACATCTGTCGGGCCTCGCGTCCGCTCTTCCCCGTATCTCATAAGGCTCAGAGCGGGACGCGATGGCCAATACGATATATAACGATAGGTTATGTAGATAACCTAGTTATATTAGTATTGGCTGAGTGTCCCGCTCTGCGCGGCCCTGAGTTCCCTCTTGAGGGATCTTTTCCTGGGACGGGATTTGGCGAGGAAGGGTGTTTTGGTGACCAGAGTCACGGTTATATGGGCGGTGCCACCATGGGGGCGGGGCCCCATACAGGTGGGGTGCATGTAGTTGTTCGTGGGAGATACAGTAGGTATCATAGGAGATAAGGGGTATCTCATAAGGCTCAGAGCGGGACGCTCAGCCAATACTAATATAACTATAATCGGTAATGCTTGTTGACATTGAAGAAACCTAGTGAAGCTTGGTGACATTGAAGAGACAAAGTAAAAAGTAGATATGTTTTATTTGAAACCCATAGAGATTCAAAAGCCAAAACGTATCATCTAAAAGACAGATATTAAAACATTTTGAATATAAAAGGAGCACTGAACAAGACAATGATAAGACCAAGACACACAACAAGAAATATTCAACATGTTTAAAAGTTTTTTTTTTTATATATATATTTTTTTATAAATTAAACAATAAAAGCGATCAATAACACATTGGACCTCATTCACGAACACACTTACAAAAACGTTACTCCACTTACGAAGTTCTTGGGCCAATTATGGCATTCATGAATGGTTTCTTATCTGGGATTCGTTCTAAGAACAGGATTTAAGAACACTGAAAATCAGTCGTAGAACCCGTGTTCTTAACTCATCAGCGGATCATCATCCGGATCATTCTAGACGTCCCTGGCTCATTTGCCTACGTTGGAATTGCAATGCCGATCGAATATCACCAGGTGGCAGTATCGCCTACCTTTGAACTGTTATAGCTTGGTGTGGATACACGTTTTCATTTTTTATTTATTTTTTTGGTAAGGGCTCCTCCTCCTGCTTGAACAGAGATTCACAGCGATCGCCTCGACATTCCGTTGCCGAAGCGTATTTCCCATCGAAACGTGTATAGACATATACACTGGTAATCGCGATGGCGATGCGATCACTTGGAATTATTCTTTTTGGAATACCTTCTGGCTAAGGTAAGGTATATTCTATGTCTATTTTACCGAACCTGAAACATGTTTTTCTAACGATCACAGTTTTGTGTTTTACCCGACGTAAAACATGCTTGACAAACACGATCACGGTTTTGAGTTAAAACGACCCCCCCCCTGATGATTTTGTGAAGGTACATGTGTACATGTTATACCTTTGACTTGGGAGTATTTGGGGTTTATCTCGCGATCTATGGAAAAAGACTGGATCTTGGAAATGCGCAATGTTTAGCATGTAATAAACTACAAACTAGAGTGTGTAGAAACAAACAATTTTTTCCATGTTGGACTACAAGTAGTGTCTGTCAAATTAGCCACACCATTGTCTCCACATCTATAATACGGAACACACACACTCACACAGCTCTGCAAACATCATGAAACACTGCAAAATGGACCATTTTAAGCTGGCCTGAAGCGGCCGCTGAATGAGTTAATGGCTTAATTTGTGAGAAATCATTGGTTATTGCATTCACATCGATTCTACAGACATCCTCGGGTTTAAATAATAATAATAATACATTTGAGAATATTTCATTAAATCATAAAAAAATTACATTTTACATTTGATTCAACGAGGCATTGTGATGTCCTAAAATAAATAAAAGCACTACAGAAACACTTCAAATGGCAGTGAATAAATTAATAAATGTAGGGTATATATTTGCATTTATATTATTTATACTATTTATACTATTATTTATATTTATACTTTATACTATATTATTAATACTCCATCTTGTATATTGTTATTTTTGATTGTTGGTTTAATTTTTTACCTTGCTTAGTGTGCACATTGTAAGAGCCAGTGGGGAAACATTCCACTGCTCATCTCACTGGGATGATGTTGCATAGTGACAAATAAAACCTTGTACTGACACAGGGTGGACATATCTCAGCCATCCATCAGCCGCGGCCTCCAGTGAGTCATGGTTGGAATCATATAACTGGCCACACAATACATCCAATTCCCATATACTGAACAACAACAGTCAAGAGAGGATTCCATGCCATTGCTGGTCTGCCCAACACCATCGGCGCAATTGACTGCACACAAGTGCGCATCAAGGCACCCTCCCCAGATGTGTTTCCATATCTCAACATAAAGCAATACCACTCCATCAACGTTCAAATCATCTGCAACGACCCGAGACTTGTTTTATGATATGACTTGTTTTAGATATGATGGATGATGACCCCACTCACCAACCCCCAGACAGAGCAGGAGGTGGCCTACAATGAGAGCCACTGTGATGGCTCTGATTTCAAATTTCACTTCAGCCGCTGTGCACTCCTCTCCTGACACCACGTTAACCTCACCTGTTAACTCGTCCCATGACGCTTTTTTGGGTGGCCTTGTACCCTTATTGACACTACTAAATAAGATGTCACACTAAGATGTCATGTTCTACTCCTTACAACAGTTTGGTCTGCGTTTAGGTCTGCATTTATCTGTCTGCACCAGGGGCGGAGCTAGGGGGTGGCTACCTGGGCTCAAGCCCCGGATGTATTCTGAAAAGCCCCGAATCTATTTAAAAATAAATAAAAAATAAATAAATAAAAAAATAAAAGAAAATGATTTTTTTTTTTTTTTTTTTTTTTTTACAATTCATCATTGTTACATGAAAATATGTTTGCACCAGATTTAGCAGAAGCTAATTTCCATCTGTGGTCTATCCAGCTGCTAACTGTATTTGAGTGAGTTAAGTCTTGGTGTTATGGTAGACTCAGACCTAAGCTTTAAATCACAATCAACAAGTTGACAAAAACTTAATTCTTCCACCTTAGAAACATAGCTAGTACGGCCATTTATAAATCAAAAGGACGCTGAAAACCAGATCCATGCCTTTATCTCAAGCCAACTCGACTACTGTAATGCACTCCTTACCGGCCTCCCGGAAAAATACGATGATAACTATTTTATTGCAATGCACTATTGCATTATTTTATTCTATTTTACTAACTATTTTATTGCACTGCACTATTTTACTTTGTATCAGTGAATCATAGACGCCTGGCCATAAGAGCAGGGGGCCCATCTGGGCCAAGCCCCGGATCTCCTACAATCCTAAATCCGCCCCTGGTCTGCACATCTGCACATTATATGTCCGCATATAATCCCTTTTACACATCTTTAGATGCTATATCTTTACATATCCCTTACTTACTAGTTATGCTGCTGACTAGTATGACTTATTACTATAGGGTATTTATACCTGTATCACTGTACATTAACTCATGAGTTTCAATCAAACACTTGAGTCTGGCAGATTAAGCAGGATGAGACTCCAGGTGATTCCTATCTATAGTTTGGCATTATCTGTGCCATTACAATCACCTCCCAGAAACAAAATAAATCATCAGAGCACTTAACATCAGACGAGACATCTAAATGTCATTATTTCAATGCTCAAACCCTTTGAGAAAAGCACAACAACTCCACCACTATTAGTCTATTTCTGGCTTATACTTCCCCGGGCCGCTCCTTCCAGTCACTTTCATTTTCAGTGTCACTGTGAGATTCTTGTACAAAAACCACATCTCAAGTTTTAAATTTCGATCAATTTGAAAAAAAAAAACTCTTTTCATATCACGTCCTGCTCCATTCATATGGTTTAATACTATTTTTAAATCACCCATGGAAACATGGAATATGTAATATGTGAAGAAGCATTTCTGACTAAATCTTCAATTAGTTGAGCTTTGCCTTTTGTCATCATTTTCCTATGCTCTCTTGAATCTCTGAAAGTCTCCGCTTCGAGGGAAAACTTCAGTTTTAACTCCCTGTTGCCCTTTAATGTCTCATCCTCTTGTGACGGCATCCACTCACATTCCTCATCGTCTGACAAAACATCCTGCACTTTCTCAGCCTTTGCACCGCTCTGTTCTTTGTCAAGATTTTTCCTTTTGTTAAATTTATCTGGTGGATTCCTCTCCTCGGATATGTTTTGTTAGATTTATCAGGTGGATTTACGTCTTCAGACACGTTTTGTTCACTTTATTTGATAGACGTGTTTTCACCCACCAGCCTGTCAACACTCTGACTGCAGATTTCTTTATTTTACGTTATCTTCCTTTTTCTTCATCGGTTTGCTTTTCTCAGATTTCTCACTGGTCTGGGCATCTATTTTTGTACTGACTTTTTTTCCACTCTCAGTTTGAACCTACTCCACCTTCTGTTCTCTATCCTGCAATGTGTCCTGTATGATAGTATGGGTTGGCCTTCACTTGCAGAAAGGCGCAACAATCACTGGTATTTGTTTATTTTTAAAGCCCTTATAGGTAAGCAACCCTTTATATCTCTTCACTGTTAAAATGGAATATTGGAACCTATTCAACTCTATCTAATGACTGGATGGTCCTTAGGGTTCCTCAAGTATGTTCTGATCTAATGACTGGATGGTTCTTAGGATTCCTCAAGTATGGTCTGCTCTAATGCAGTGACGGCCCGTACTATCTACTGTTGGGTGGTCGCAGGGGGTTCACGTTAGGTCGAGTTGAAAATGTAACGTTAATAAATGCTCTGGAGCAATCTCTCTCTCTGTCTCTCGGATCAATCCAATAAAATAATTAACACATGTATATGTTGTCATTTTAAACAACTCACCATTCATTCATTCATACATTATGGATCAGCAGCAGCTAAATTAATGTTATAGTTCACAACACAGCAGCGCGTCTTGAAGCGCTATTATCATCTCAGCAAGCACCGGTCAATACTTTCCGTAGCCGCATTTCTCGGAGACACAGGAACACAGCATCGCTGTGTTGAGAGAGCGAGAGCGAGAGAGAGAGAGCGAGAGAGAGAGATTCACTGTTTAGTTTAAACGTCCAGGGCAGGAGGGCTTGATAAAGTGTATAATCCACTGTCCCACAGTCCCAGACTGTTGATGTATATCCAGACCACTGTCCAGACTGCATCCGCCATATTATAGCTTCTTGTTAGCCAAGTGTTAGCACCACACAACACAAGTACTGTGATGATTTCTTTGCCCATTCCGCGTCGAACAGACTGCAAACTACCTGGCGCCATGCTCTAAGACAAACTCTAACCTTAACCAACTTTGAAAGAGTGCCTAAGCTTAACTGTCGAAAGAACTTGCCGTCACGCTCTAAGACAAATAGCTGCATCACAACAACACAAGTTACACAACAGCTACAACAGAATCTGGCGTCGGCAGAGAGCGTCTCCGCGAAATGCGGCTACGGAAAAAAAACTGACGTCGGCCAATCAGAGAGCGTCTCCGCGAAATGCGGCTACGGAAATTATAGACACTGCTAAGGCTGCTGGCTTAGACCGCTTCAAATCGTGCCCGGCTTCCAACATAATACATCATATTTCAACGCACAGCGTGTTACGCACTGATTGGCTGCGACGGATACAGCGATGAAACAGTGCACGGCGTGCACGCGCACTCAGAGCGCTATTGCGTCTAGCCCAAGACGAGAGAAATAAGGCTAGGAGAAATGAGGCTACGGTAACGGAACGTGAGTCACTTCCTGTTCAGGAAAACGATTATTTATATTTGATATTATTAACGTTATATTGTGCATTGGAAACACAAACATACTTAAAATGAGTAAATATTATTCATTTTAAACATGTTTATATTATTTATAGGGCTATAAAACAAAAAACAAAAAAAAATGATTTCTTGTTCATCTCTCTTTTAACCAGGGTTAACCAGGGGGGGCGGCGCCCGAGCGCCCCTAGTGGCGAGCCGCCACTGATCTAATGACTGTATGGTTCTTAGTGTCCCTCAAGTATGTTCTGATCTAATGACTGGATGGTTCTTAGGGTCCATCAAGTATGTTCTGATCAGGAAATCAGCTTTTTTCGACGACGCCTATAACTTTTGGAATGTCCTCCAACTCTCGCTGATTGTCGCTTCTGTATATGAGGGGCATCCTCAGAAACGTACACGTTTAAATATAGGTTGAAATTAAATGTCCTCTGCAGACTGCTGCACACGTCCGACTCATATGCAGCTTGTGATGCGTCAGATGAAATTCAGCACTATAGATCTAGTGGAGCTTGGCAAGGCTCCTCCTCTCCGACACCACCGCCAGAGAGTCTAGCTCCCCTCCCACCACGTTACTGGCCTTCCTGACCAGCTCTCCCAGCCTGTTTGTGTCCCCTGCTCTCAGTCCGCTGTTTCAGAAGTCGTAAACACAATGTAATTGAAGCCATCAATTTTTTAACCGAAAGTCAAGTTCAAATTATTTGCCAGCTGCCCGTAGAGCGTTACAAAGTTAAACATCTTGAATGGAGGTGCATTTGAAATCACAATATTTTATACCAGTTGTGAATATACCAGCGAGGAAGGACAACAAGGCCCACTATCACCAGCTAAATGACACTGTCGATGAATGGAGGACCCCTCTGAAAATGCCCTCTGGAATAGGCATGGGGCAAAGCCAACAAATAAATATATCTCCTGCAAAATGACTATGCCTGAAGCGGTAAAGAATGCCAATGAACGCCCAGAGATAAATTCAGCAACTGGGTGGTCCTCTCTACCTTACATCAGCCAGCTGTTTGTGATCCGGGTGAGGTCATACATTTGAGCTTTGGGGGAGATGGTTGAGTCATAAGCCCATGATGGTACCGTTGTGCCCTTGTGATCAGGGAATACCCATGTCTCTGTAGTATTTATCTTTTCAGCTCCGCATACATCACCGTTCTTTCCTCTGACATATCCTGGTAGGCGATCTGTGCCACTCCTGTCAGAAATGATGTCACGAAATCCACCCAGTGATCTCCTGGCCACTCCTCCCTTTTGCGGCGTGTGTTCGAACGTGTAGAGAAATGCTTCTACGTCGTCCGTGGCTGTTTGTTTTACCAGGAAGCGCGCTGGGTAGACTGAGGGTGGTTCGACACCCATCTTCCCGCTCCGTGCACCTCCCCTTTGATTTCATTTCCTCCCGTAGATTCTGCTTTGCTTGCAGTGAGCGGCCATGTTTCATGTTGTATTGTTGCTGTTGTTGCAGGCTCTGTGTTGTTGCTGTTGCAGGCTCTGTGCACAGTGCTGCTCCTGCTGTTGGGCATTAGCTGCAAGTAGCTGATTATTATTCATCAGCTGTACAATGATTCTCCGCAATCCGGGAGAATCGTTGTTGTCCGATAGCGGGGGTCCGTCACACGGAGATAGATTCTCATACGTTCCAGGGCTGATCCGGCGGGGATCTCCTTCCATAAATAGTCATACACAGCACTTTGTTTGATACACACCAATCGCTTCCTGTCCCTCTCTCTCTTCTCCTCTCTCAGGTTTCACCGTAGTTACTTCACTGCAGTCTAGCCTTCCATCTTCTAGCGTGAGCAATTAGGCTTTAATTAGGCTCACCTGTTCCCATCTGGTACAGGTGCGCTGTGTTGGGCTGATGCTCTCACTACTCAACAGTGTGCCTCACCTTCCTAATATGGGCATGCTCCTCAGTAACTTGGCAGAGTTATAACTGCCGATCTGCCACAGTGCTATTAACAATCAAATGCATACATTAGTACATATTGCATTCCCAAGTCCCCAGACATGCGTAAATGCATCAACATCATGTGTCAGAGAGAAATACATGTACTCACATCTAAGACCCCAGAGAAAAATACATGTACTCGAACCTAAGACCTCAGAGATCATTCCCCTCAAGGTTGTCACTGAATCTGTAGGACTGACACCCCTGATCTTATTCCTGCAGTCAGACATATCATACTGTATATACCATATACATATATAATTGGTAGGACCATGGGGAGAGAGAAATAGAAAGAGAGAGAGACAGAGAGGGAGAGAAAGAGAGATGGAGAGAGAAACAGAAGGAGAGATGGAGGGAGAGAGATGGAGAGGGAGAGAGATGGAGGGAGAGAGATGGAGGGAGAGAGAAAGAGAGATGGAGAGGGAGAGAAAGGCAGAGGGAGAGGGGGGTAGAGAGAGAGAGAAAAATACAGAGAGATGAAGAGACATAGAGAGACACACAGGGGGCTACTAGTTCATTAATGCTGCTTCCAACAAACCAAGAAAAACAAATGCAAATCTCACCCACACACACGCCTGGAGGCACGGATATGCTCACACACACACGCACGCATGCGCACGCATGCACGCACGCACGCACGCGCACGCACGCACGCACACACACACACACACACACACACACACACACACACACACACACACACACACACACACACACACACACACACACACACACACACACACACACACACACACACTTCAGAAACAAACATAGTATCAATGAGAGCATCAATAATACACCTGAGTGATGTCTAGTAAAAAAAAAAAAATTTTTTTTTTTTTTTTTTTGGCCCCCCCCCTCAGTGCTGGGCCCTTGGAATCATCCTAAGCTACCCCCCCCCAGCTACGCCCCTGCCTACATGTGCTCGTTACAATAAATATGTGATACTGCACCTCGTCTTTGGTGCGTAGGTTAGGGTGAACTTGAAGCCCGCTGCCACTGTCAAATCATCTCCTCATTTCACAGCGTCAGCGTTGGGCTTCCAGGTGTTCAGCCAAGAACGCTTCTTTTCTGACTTGCCCCAAATCTTTTCACAGGAGAAAAAAGATCTATAATCATCAGGATATTTGTGTAATCATCCTGTCATCCCCACCTGCCTGAAGAAGTCCACTATTATCCCTGTACCCAAAAAATCCAAGCCTGCTTGCCTCAACGACTACCGCCCTGTAGCTCTCACCTCCATAGCCATAAAGTGCTTTGAGAAGCTAGTAAAGGGCTACATCTGCTCCTCCCTCCCCATCAACATGGACCCCCTGCAATTTGCATACCGCCCCAACAGATCCACGGAGGACGCCATAGCCCATGTGCTGCACACAGCAGCATCACACCTGGACAAGAGGAAGGGGAACTATGTGAGAATGCTATTCATCGACTACAGCTCGGCATTCAATACCATAGTCCCCTCCAAACTCATAACTAAGCTCAGGGACCTGGGCTTGAACTATGAGCTCTGCCAGTGGGTCTTGGACTTCCTGACGGGCAGACCCCAGGTGGTGAGAGCAGGCAACTGCACCTCCTCATCCATCACCCTCAACATAGGGGCCCCCCAGGGCTGTGTTCTGAGTCCCCTCCTCTACTCCCTGTACACACACGACTGTGTGGCTCAGCGGAGTAGCAACACAATCATCAAATTTGCCGACGACACAGTGGTGGTGGGCCTGATCTCTGCCAACGACGAGAGGGCCTACCTGGAAGAGGTCAAGGTCCTGGCGGGATGGTGCCAGGAAAACAGCCTCTCCCTGAACGTCAGCAAAACAAAGGAGATGATTGTGGACTTCAGGAGGTCGGGGGTCAAGGACTACAGCCCCCTCAGCATCGACGGGGCACCGGTTGAGAGAGTCAACAGCTTTAAGTACCTCGGAGCCTACATATCCGAGGACTTGACATGGACCACACACATTGACAGTGTTGTGAAGAAGGCACGACAACGCCTCTACTTCCTCAGGCGCCTAAGGAAGTTCCAAGTCAGTCAGAAGATCCTTAAGAACTTCTACTCATGTACAATAGAGAGCATCCTGACTGGCAACATCACCTCCTGGTTTGGGAATAGCACTGCACAAGACCGAAGCAGACTACAAAGAGTGACACGTTCAGCCGAACGCACAATCGGAGGGGGGCTCCCCACCCTCCAGAACATTTACAACAAGCGGTGCAGGGGGAAGGCTAAGAGAATTATTAAGGACTCGAGCCACCCGAACAACTGCCTCTTTGAACTGCTGCGGTCAGGCAAGCGATACAGGAGTCTCAAGGCGAGCACAGAAAGACTCAGAAGAAGCTTCTATCCCCAGGCCATCAGGCTGCTTAACGAACAATGAACACTACACAACAACAACCATCAAACGCACATAGCACACACATCCACACGCACACACTCACTTTAAACAAACACACTGTAGCACCCACTCCCCACACTTTATAGCACACACTCACTTTAAACAAACACACTGTAGCACCCACTCCCCACACTTTATATTTATTGATGAAGGATTGCACTACAACTCGTACACCTTACTGTAAATTGTACCTAAATTGTACCTCATCCCATTTCTGCATTTCTGCTTTGCACTATATAATATTGTACATTAGTACACTGCATAGTATTGTATATTATATGGTAACTCAGTTACGTCTATTCTGCATCGAACATTGTACATATGTCTATACTGAACACTGTGACCTCATTTTCTACTTCTAAATTACATGCTATACTATGTTATTTGATACTATCTTGTCTAGCACAGTCTCTGGAGCGTAACAGTAAGAAGCATTTTGTATGAAAGTATTCTGTACTTCTGTATGACAACTATTAAAGAAACTTGAAAACTTGAAACTTGAACCTGTTAACATGGTCACTGTGTAGCTGTTCTAACCTGTCAAAATGGGCTGTGTAGCACCAGATCATGTGAGCGGAGCGGAGCACCAGAGAAATCCGCTCTTCGCTCTCGCTCTAGACGTCTGGTTCCGCTCTCATTCGCTCATGTTGGCCCGCCCCCCCAAGTCACTCACCGCTCGCTCACCGCTCACCTTCATTTACGAATCAAGCGCTCCCCACTCCACAGCTCGCTCAGCAGAATTTTATTTGGAGCATGATGTAAATTAGCTTGATTTGACCAAACTACAACAGTCTGCACCCCCTGGGCCCCTTAATCCCCTGAGGTCTAAAGTTTCTAGCTCCACCTTCTCAGAATATTCTCTTTTTTTTGTTACATAATGTAAAATTACAGATTCATACCTTCAAAATAAGCCATCAATTGTCAAATTTGAGACGATAGTTTTCAATCAATGTCCTATCAAACATTCTGGTACAGTCATTACCAATTTGCAGCAGGAGCCTCTGAAGAGAATTCAGTGAATTCAGCTAATGATAAGGGAACTACACTCCTTCCCAGAATGCAATGTGATGTCAATGTCAATGTCAATGACTAATTCACACCATGAAACAAAGGCCCAGCAGGGAACAATTACGGCTGAATGGGGGTATAGTGTGACTGATCAATACAGGCAGGCCTAGAGCAACACACACTTTGATTTGATGCCATGCATACACACACACTAGATAGACAGAGGTTTAGATATTTAGATAGATATATAATAGTAATATAATAGAAAGAAAGAAAGAAAGAAAGAAAGAAAGAAAGAAAGAAAGAAAGAAAGAAAGAAAGAAAGAAAGAAAGAAAGAAAGAAAGAAAGAAAGAAAGAAAGAAAGAAAGAAAGAAAGAAAGATACAAAGAGAGAGAGACATTTATAATAATAATAATTATTATTATATTAAATAGAATCATTTTCTATAGGCTTGCCGTGGTAGTCAGTGATACTGGTGTATACCACACACTAGATAGACAGAGGTTTAGACATTTATATATATATATATATATATATATATATATATATATATATATATATATATATATATATATATATATATATATATATATATATATATATATAATAGTATAGTAATAGATAGAGAGAGAGAGAGAGAGAGAGAGAGAGAGAGAGAGAGAGGAGAAGAGAGAGAGAGAGAGAGAGAGAGAGAGAGAGAGAGAGAGAGAGAGAGAGAAAGAAAGAAAGAAAGAAAGAAAGAAAGAAAGAAAGAAAGAAAGAAAGAAGAAAGAAAGAAAGAAGAAGAAAGAAAGAAAGAAAGAAAGAAAGAAAGAAAGAAAGAGATACAGAGATATATACAGAGAGAGACATTTATAATAATTATATTATTAATTAGTTTTTTTACACACACACACACACACACACACACACACACACACACACACACACACACACACACACACACATGCATGTTTTTTCACACTACAGGAGAGTATGATGTCATAATCGAACATTCTAGAACATTTGTGTTCTATATATGCAACAATTCTCTGAGCATTTCCTGGAATTTTTTCAGACTACAACATCAATCTAGACTGGTTTGACCCTGACAGCACGTGTGCAGATTTCATGTCAATAA
>NC_140174.1:105385694-105415694 GCF_963971535.1 Notolepis coatsorum
TATAGATTGGGGGGCCCACAAATTGATTCTTGTAAACATGAGCTTTATATATTCTTGCTCTCTCTCCCTCTCCCTATATCTTTCTCTGAATATGCACTATTGTATCAGTACCACATGGATGGATTCAGAGAAATATCACATTGTGTGCCTCATGGCCTGACTATGAGGGATGCTGGGCAGAGAGTCTAATCTAAGCTGCTTCACAGTGGCATCATAATAAGAACTTTTTTTATTACATTGGATTCCATTTTGTCACAGGAAAGATTTGCCTCTAGGATGAAACCTAGGTATGTAATTTCATCTTTCCTTGTGACAATATTGTCACCCACTGTACAAGAAGACTGTACAAGAAATTCCTTCTGTAATGTACTGATTTTCTTTCTTGTGTACTCTGCCATACAGTAGTTAATGTTAAATAAAGCCCATTTGAATTGAGAGAGAGAGCGAGAGTGTGTGTGTGTGTGTATGTAAGCTTTTTGTGTGTGTGTGTGTGTGTGTGTGTGTGTGTGTGTGTGTGTGTGTGTGTGTGTGTGTGTGTGTGTGTGTGTGTGTGTGTGTGTGTGTGTGTGTGTACATGTCCACGGATGTGCGCTTGCCATAGTGATTGATGACACTTCACAGGCATGTCTTTAGTATAGGTTAGAAAGCAACCTGGGTTCTCAGACAGACAGACAGAGAGAGAGAGAGGAGAGAGAGAGAGAGAGAGAGAGAGAGAGAGAGAGAGAGAGAGAGAGAGAGACGAGAGAGAGAGAGAGAGAGAGAGAGAGAGAGAGAGAGAGAGAGAGAGACGAGAGAGAGAGAGAGAGAGAGAGAGAGAGAGAAAGCTCCCGTCTGGTAGAGATTTGGGCTCTACTGAGCCTACCTTTCTAGTTGAAACGTTGCAATTTTTACATCATGCGTAAGCTGTCAACTAGCGAGATGCGTTGTTACAGAGCTGGTTACAGAGCTGGTCCACACTGCTATTATGAAATGACCCGAAATGTATGTAAGCTTGTCAACTAAAGCGGTCCGTGTTTAGACAGCGCGGGTGAGCAAACTCGTCACACAGCAGCCAGTGATCATTCATACCTCGTATACACAGACGCACTCTGCCATACAGTAGTTAATGTTAAATAAAGCCCATTTGAATTGAGAGAGAGAGAGCGAGAGTGTGTGTGTGTGTGTGTATGTAAGCTTTTTTTTTTTTATCTGAGAGAATGTCCGCGAATGTCCTCAGACTCCTCACGCAGGAGAAACGACTGCAAAAAGTCGAGTCCCGTGGATATTATTGCAACAGATAATTCATACATATTATGTTTAGAATTTGGATGGGGGGGTAGGCTCTGATACCAGTCTCACGCCTCTGCGGGGGTGTAACACCTATTCACAGCGCACACGCCGCTATTGTGTGTGTGCGCGCGTCCATGTATGTGTGTTTCGTGACGCGATGTAGTTCTTATCGCAAATGGAGATTATTACAATCATACCATCTAGCAAGAATTAAACGTATTTACAAGTCGTATTAGGTTTAGCAAGTTGGGGGACGTATACCTTACATGTCAAAGCACTAGAAATGGCCATTTTTAAATTTTTATCGATTTCTGAAAAGATGTCCTTTTTGAGCATTTAAGAGGGATTCTAATTCTTTTGTTGTCCGCCGACGGGTTCAAAGCTCCAGCGTGACCCCTAAGGGTTAACAATTGTTTGTATTGAGCCGTATTGTATTGTACCCATTCTGCAATATTAAATAACGTTTATCCATTCAACTAAGATATGGTAGCTAGCCTAGCCGCAATGCTATGGTCGATCCCATTCACGTTAGCATGTAAGCTAACAACAGCGGTAGTATGGTAACAGGAGTTCAGAGGCCCGTGAGGTATACTATAATTCTAGGAGAGTAATCTGCGTTGTTTCTATGTAATTACTCTTGGTGTGGACCCGGTAAAATGACGGCGGTTGAATAATCTTCAGACGGACAAAAAGCTCAAATCAGAATATAGCGTTTATTACAAAACAACGCCTATTCTACTAATGTTGGATTCTAAAGCCGCTCCTAGGACAAAGTCGACTTCAGGATGATCCAAACTAATCAAAAAGATTATCAACAGATACTTGAATTATTTCTAGCTAATCTGCAGTTTTCTGCTGGAGTCTGGATGCTCTTTCTGGATTCGTCTCAGGTTGCAGGGGTATGGTTTCTCTCGTTTCACCGGGGTCCATTCGTCTCTGGTCCCGTCTCTCGGCGGGTTCGCTGTTTAAAAAACCTAAGCCCCACCTCTCGGATGACGCAGGGGCTAGAAGGCTTGGTTTGCTTTTGGCCAATAGAATTCTAGTGGGCGGCCATTTTGGGTCTCTGGTTTCAAGATAACACCACCTAGGGGTTGATTTGAATGTCCCAGAGGAGGGTTTCGTCCGTTGGAATTTAAGCCATAGAAGTTTGACAGGATGCTTTAAATATGGTTTTGTCTATTTTTTGGTATCTTGAAACCTAGATATTACTCTCTAGTTTATCTAAACCTTCTATGTCAGTCTTTACCCAATGTTCCTAGTACGTTTTAAACATATTTTATCCTAATTGAGTCCTTAATTTAATATAAGAAGTATTTGAATATTCCAATCTATTGCTTACTTTATTTGTCCTTTTTCTAGGTATAGGCTAAACTACTTTTGCAGTCTGTTTTAAGTTCTAAACACACTATTTTGTTTAACTTGGTTTTCCCACTAGTAATAGTCTTAAATATTAGTTCTAAATTAACTAGAATCTTATTTCTTTAACAATGATATGGTTCTCCTATTTTATTAATGTTTTTTAGTGGGTATGCCAGCGTTTGATCCAATATTCAGCCTCTCTTTGTCTCCCAAAAATGGAGGGAAAATCTACATGTGGCTTTTAGCAGCGAGTCTGTTTTTTAGATTCTCGTTTGAGGCTGGTCATAAACCCCTCTTCCCAGTAGTTCCTATGGCAACCTAACTTATCCATCACACTCTATCGAGGTCAAGCTGACAGAACCTGATTTAAAGTGGTTTCATAATCCATTTTAGTATCTGCTCTAAGTTACCTTATCAGCTAAAGTGACCAGTGTTCCTGTCTAACTCAACTACAGTTTTGCTCCATTGGTCTCTTGTGCCCACTTCAGTATCCTCCAATATTATATTTTATTCTATTTGATATTATCTAGCATATCCATTTGTAATGATTAGTTACTTTTCCTAAGATAATCTGTTGAATATTTAGCATGCTTTTAACCTTTTGCAATATGTTTTTGGGGAGATATAAAAATACAACTAAAGGCTTCCTTTTTACCACTTACAGCAAAAATCGTCCAGTAGTGTAGAATAGGGGAAAATCATGTTTTATTTTAGATAATATACCACATTCCTCCATTTGAGGGTTCACCCTCACATATAGACAGTATAAATCTAAATTAAACATACTTTTACCACTACTTTAGATAATACACACAATAAACCCCATAAGTTCACTTAAAAAATCTAAAAAAATACAAAAAACAGTTACCTTCTGTACAGTATATAGTCATTCTTTCACTCCCCCCTCCCTCGTTAGATTTCATCATTCTCACACACCATCAGTTATTAAACGACATTACGACTAAGAAAGTTATTCCTGTTTTTCCAAGGAACTACCCTTTCAATAACAGCTTTTTTTGTTTTATGACTATATTTATCCATGTAATTAGCTTAATGTGTCTAGTTATGCAATGTACTCTGCAAGAAAAGATTAATACATCACACCAAAAAATATTAACATTCTTAAGAAAAAGAGGGGGAGTAAAACCAAAATATATACAATTCCCTCTACCGACCTCTAAGGTCTGAATTATCCTTAGCTTCAACCCTGTCAGTTATCCCTCACTGATACCGCTGAGGTCTATTGATAACTCGCTGTGGTCATGGCTGTTCAGTCGGTTCTGCGCTAATCGCTGTTTGATCCCTGGTGTACCGCTCTGGTACTGTCGTGAGATCCACAGAAGGGAAACCATGTTCCCCTCTGTCCTTTTATTGCTTTTGGATTTGTTATTACAACACACAATTGATTGGAAAGTCACATTCTTCTACTGTTCTGAGTCGACAATACATTTTTCCAAATTATTTATCTATGTACTTTTACATACTATGTTTATTATTCAATTAAATCACATTTCTCTAATTTATTTTGTGCTGTACTGTATTACTAGACCAATGTCTCAAGTTCAACACAACATATTCCCACCACCCTTTGAGTGTGTAATATCACTACACAATCATACCTTTTTTTCCAGATAGGTTCTCGGTCCGGACAGCGCTGTTCTGACGGCCTTCACCAACAGACCCTATACGTTCGGTAACAAACCACATTCACCTTAATCCCACATCTTTCACACACCCTGCCAGCCCCTAACAAGCCGCTGCAGAGTCTCCCATAAGACAATTATCAATATCACATATCTGCACCCTACATCAACACTATTTGGCCAATGGCGATGTCGTGGAAATATATTATCATGTCATTATGGATCTGTGTTGTTTTATCATTTTACAGACTGTTATACTGAGATCAGCATAATGTGTGTGTGTGTCTCTTTAAAAGACACATACAATAATCCTCTGTCCTCCCCGGCCAGCCAAAACAATGTTGTTATTAACTCCTGTAGATGGGAGCCATTTCTGTTGACTTTCAGAATATCCTTGTGTATTAAACTATGTTCTGCCATATAGGCCATAAGCCACATAGACATTTACAATGAGTATTCTATTATAAAGGCCCAGACTATAGGTCACAGGATTGTGTTTCTTCAGAGCCATAACCCAAGGTTATGGGAACTGTTAGACGGAGCTGTTTTCCTTCCAGGCTATAGCCATAACATAGTCGTATTATTAATTTCTCTAACCAGCCATTTTGTTTCTTCTACGTCATGTCATGTATTTAATTGTATGTCTGACCAAAGCTCAGGGTCACTTTATGACCAGAGGCCACTGTGTGAACATGTGTCTCTGACTGTAAATTGAACTTTCATTGTGGCCACGGTGAAATAAACGTTCTTCTTATTTGTTAATAAACTTTTCTATTATTAATAATGACTCAGAATGATTTGTAAACGGCTCATCGTTTAGTCCTTTAATATTTCCCATTACAGATGGCGACGAGAGAAATGATGGGATATTTTTTTTAGCTAGTTTATTAGATTTTAAAGCGATGGGAGTCGAGGTGGCCGCGGAGCAGGCTCTGCAGACAGGGTGAATTTTGGGTTTCCAGGGAAGCGCTTTCCTATCTCAAACTCTCAAGCGCATTGGAGAGGGGGAGAGAACCACCTGCGCCGTCCGTTTTGCTGTCACCTCCGGCTTGAACCTTGGGAACGTGTGGGGAACATTCGGTGAGCTGTTGGCATTCTGTTTAAAGCGGTTTTGTTTTGCATCTATAAAGTAGTTAGGTTACGATTAGATTAGGACGTCTAGGTTGACCAGATAGCGTATGACACCGAGTGATGATTGCCGACGAGCAGTCCAGGGGAGAATTAATATCTCTTGCCTCAAAGCCTCCGAGATAATACAGGAGAAGGGGGACGCCTGTCTACGACTGTCTTGTCAACTCTGACAGGTAAACCTATGGGGATGCGAGTGGGATATTGAAGTTATTTTTGGGGTTCTGGGTCAAGTGGGTGTCTAACATTAGAACATCGTTTTTCTTTCTGTGTGTAACCCTCTTGTGTTCCTCTGACCACTTGGATTTAAAGGGTGCGTTCTGGTAATTAGCGAGAATTACATTTGTATCCGATAAGGTAGGCGTGTGCAATGTGTACTGTGAAGTATGTTGGGAATTACAGGAGTTCATGCAATAGGTCCCACTATTTAGCGTGGGTTATCTTTTAGGCGCTGATTGTGTTTTTTTTGGGTTGTTATTTCACAAGGAGGCGGGAAGTGGGTCCGTGCGTGGGAATACCGGGAGAGAGACAGGTGCTATGTGTATGATTAGTTTCTTCCACCTATCTGGTCAAGCTGCAGTTTTTCTGAAAAGAAATAGGATAGGGCGTTGTTAATACGCTATTTCACAGAGCTTTTTTTCCCCGAGTGCTCAGAGGAAACAAATTTTTTGGGGGCCACATATTTTATTTTTGTGTTGTTTTTTGTCTGTTAAGAGAAAATAAGCGTGTTAAAATGGAGGTATCAGCAACCTGACACTTTGTTTTATTTTTCTTCCCCCACGGCGGTGCTTTCCCGTCTGTAGGTTCCCGGATGCGTTGCCGGCCATTCCCGCCACGACAACTGCTTCGTTGCGAGGAGATTGGACGGTCGGGCAGTCACAGTTAGCCCTGGTGAGGACTTTTCTCACAGCTTCCGTGGGGCAGAGCATCCCGAGACGGAAGAAAACAGAGTTGCGAGGCGGGACGGAGGCCGGCAGCGCATTGGCTGGGGGGGCACGGCTGGAAGGCATCGACCTGAGGACATGATGATGGCAGGCAGAGTATATGACACAAACATGTTTGCATGCAGGCACGTTATGACAGGGGATGAACAATTCTGGTTGAAATATTCTCATTATTTCGGTTGAAATATTCTCATTATTCTGGTTGAACAAATCTCATTAGATATTTCCATTGGAAAAAACCCTATCAGATTTGTAACAGGCTTGATCCACTGGCTGTAGTGTCATAGAAGAGCACAGTGTGAAAATAGCTGAAAAAATTAACACTAATTGTCAGTGAACAAATCTGCACCTGCCTATTCTGTTCCATGACCACTTTCTCATTCTTGGGTCCACAGCTGTGCAGTACATTCTGTCATGTCATATTAACACACAACGTTAAGCATAAAAATAGCTGGGCAAAATCAAAAAATCAAAACAATAGGTAAAATCGTACTGGTCCCTGGAGAGAACATGCTAGCATGTGAATATACTTGATGGTTGAATATATACACTCACACACAGACACACACACACTTGAGCATCAGGGCTAGACCATGACCACCGCTTATAGCCCTGGCCACACAGGAAGAGGCTGCCAAAAAGGAAGTGAGCGTGTCCCGGTTGTGTGCAGCCAGGGGAAGAAGAAGTGTTAAAGTTATTAGCTGAGAGGGAGCACTCTGTTTAGGGGCCATCCTGTGCCGAGCGAAGGCTTCCTGCCCCCCCCCGGTTCTCAAAACAACGTGGAGGGAGGGTCACGGGAGAGGAGTGGGTGCATCAGGGGTAGTATATACTGCACTGTAGGGCAGTGATACTCAACATGTGGCCCACGAGGACCTTTTACCTAATTACTGCAACATCTCCAAAAACTATTTTAAGACGAGCATATCACCGCATTTCAGATGCTCTAGCGGGCTCGGGTTTAAAACTAGAGCAAATATATAGGTATTTCATGAAAGTTAAACTAGAGATCCTGGGGAATCTGTTACGTATCCTTGACATGCAATTTCATGCTAGGTTTCCCATGCTAGGATTTTGACATTGTCGTAAGTCCAATTACAATGGGGTCCTGACCTCTCACCCTAAGATACCTGAATGTTGTTGGCTCATTGGAACCATACGAGTCTCTGCTTTATAACCATCTCCAATTTATATTAGTAGCTCCATGCGGTTTAGGGTATCTATCTCCAAAGGGGTGATTTTAAAGTGATCATAAAGTGATAAAGTAGATCATAAAGTGTATAGGGTTAGGTATACCTTTAAGACTGCAATTTAAATACATTTCAATAAATACCCTGCTTTGAATCAACATAAACAAAAAAGCAGCCATAAAGGCACAATATGGGTAATTATTTTTATTAAATGCAGCATAGAATAGAAACAAGTGCATACTTTAGCACAGACCCCCCGAACATGCAATCCATTTTCCAAAGTGGCCCCTTTACGAATCGAGAGCGTATCCCAACTTGTTGATGCATGGACCTGCTTGCTCCACAGGCAGGTGCACGCTGACCGCTGCACTGCGGAAAACACTGTTATATTACATAGAAATCTTCCGCTGTCTGTGTACTCTAGTCTCCTATAGCTTCCCCTGAGCAACTCAATGAACAAGGGCAGGGTGCCAACTTACCTCTCTGGCATTTATATTTACATTTATGGCATAGGGAGGGACATACATGACATACAGATAGTATATAGTTAGACGTTTGGTTATATGCATGGTATTTTCTAATGAACAATATAACAATAATATAATAATGAACTCTCTTGATATTGATCAAAATGTAGAATTATGCAAGCGTTTCACCCTGCACATTGCAATGCAGCACATTAATCAGGACCCTCCCCCCTTTTTTCTTTCTTTTTCCAGAATCACGTACCAGTTTCAAGAAGCCGCACGTTGCAGCAATTGAAGCCAAGACCTGTTCTAGCCAAGTAAATACCACAATTTATGTACCATTACATTGACTATATAGTTAGACGTTTGGTTATATGCATGGTATTTTCTAATGAACAATATAACAATAATATAATAATGGACTCTCTTGATATTGATCAAAATGTAGAATTATGCAAGCGTTTCACCCTGCACATTGCAATGCAGCACATTAATCAGGATCCTCCCCCCTTCTTTCTTTCTTTTTCCAGAATCACGTACCAGTTTCAAGAAGCCGCACGTTGCAGCAATTGAAGCAAAGACCTGTTCTAGCCAAGTAAATAGCACAATTTATGTACCATTACATTGACTACAGCACCTCATCACTATGTCATCTTATTCTCGGGCTAAAAGACGTAGAGTCAACAAATTAGTGAGAGAGACAGAGCAGGCTATCCTCACTGATTATAAGTTAATTGTTGCTGCTAATTCAAGGACAAACCATCACTCTTTAGAGAACACAGATCCTGTCACAGCCTCTACTGAGTGCCTGCTAGATTTACCAAAGACAGACTTGCCACTAGATTTAACAACTAGATCAGACTTGCCACTAGATTTATCAACTTCAGACTTGCCACTAAACAGACCACTAACTATCAGTGATCAAAGTGAAAATATTGACTCACCAGGTGAGTCAAATGCACATTTTGAAAGTATAGCTGGGGATGACGAAATTGAACCTGAACATGTCTTTGACAGTGATGAGCATAATGAAGATTTCCTCATGACAAGTTTAAAATATTGGGCAACATCCTATTCAGTCTCTCTGGTTGCACTATCATCTTTGCTGTCCATTTTGAAGATGTTTCACCCCACCCTTCCTAAAGATGGAAGAACATTGCTAGGAACACAAAAACATGTGCCTACCACTAAGATTGAAGGGGGAGAATACTATCATTTTGGTTTAGTCAAAGGGGTGCTTTCACGGTTGGCATGTTTGATTTTACCGGCAACTCTGACAACTCTTAATTTACAGTTTAATATAGATGGTTTACCTTTATTCAAAAGTTCTAAACTTCAGTTTTGGCCCATACTTGGAAGTCTCAAATGTGACTACACAAAGTCCCCATTTGTTGTTGGCATTTTTTGTGGTCTGAGCAAGCCAAAGAGTGTTTTTGAGTACCTAGAGAAGTTTGTCAAAGATCTTCAGAATGTACTGTCTAATGGCATTATTTATAATGACAAGCAATTTGATGTACAGATTTCTTCTTTCATTTGTGATGCCCCGGCTAGAGCTTATATTAAGCAGACCAAGGCATTTAATGGCTATTCTGGTTGTGACAAGTGTTTTCAGGAGGGTGTATGGAGAAATAAAATGACATATCCTGAAACAAAAGTCAGACTTAGGACAGACTCCAGTTTCTCAGACATGGTTGATGAGGCACATCACAATGGGACGAGCCCTTTAACAGGTTTAGTTAAGATGGTTTCTATGTTTCCAACTGATTACATGCATGTCTGTTGTCTCGGAGTTACAAGGAAACTGCTTAATATATGGATAAAGGGGAAGAATTTGGCAACAAGGGTCCCTTCCAAAACTGTACAAGCCATTTCAGGTAAACTGCTAAAGCTACGTTCCTACATGCCTTGTGAATTTAACCGTAAACCAAGGGAACTGTCAGAGTTAGATCGCTGGAAAGCTACTGAGTTGCGATCCTTCATGTTGTATTGGGGTCCTGTTGTTTTGAAGGATTCCCTCCCCAGTGAGCTGTATGACAACTTCATGTTGTTTTCTGTTGGAATGTACTTGTTGCTGTCCCCTAGTATTTCTGAGGAAATGTTGGCCTTTGCGCACAAGTTGATGGTTTCTTTTGTTGAACACTTTGGGACAGTGTATGGAAGAGGTGAAATTGTGTACAATGTACACCAGCTTGGGAGACTTGTGTGACTTGTGTGACTTGGAGACTTGTGTGACTTGGAGACTTGTGTGACTCATGTGACTTGGAGACTTGTGTGACTCGTGTGACTTGGAGACTTGTGTGACTTGTGTGACTCGTGTGACTTGGACTTGTGTGACTTGTGTGACTTGTGTGACTTGGAGACTTGTGTGACTCATGTGACTTGGAGACTTGGACTTGTGTGACTTGTGTGACTTGGAGACTTGTGTGACTTGGAGACTTGTGTGACTCATGTGACTTGGAGACTTGTGTGACTGGGAGACTTGTGTGACTTGGAGACTTGTGTGACTCATGTGACTTGGAGACTTGTGTGACTCGTGTGACTTGGAGACTTGGACTTGTGTGACTTGTGTGACGTGTGTGACTTGGAGACTTGTGTGACTTGGAGACTTGTGTGACTCATGTGACTTGGAGACCTGTGTGACTGGGAGACTTGTGTGACTTGGAGACTTGTGTGACTCATCTGACTTGGAGACTTGTGTGACTCGTGTGACTCATGTGACTTGGACTTGTGTGACTTGTGTGACTTGGAGACTTGTGTGACTTGGAGACTTGTGTGACTCATGTGACTTGGAGACTTGTGTGACTCGTGTGACTTGGAGACTTGGACTTGTGTGACTTGTGTGACTTGGAGACTTGTGTGACTTGGAGACTTGTGTGACTTGTGTGACTGGGAGACTTGTGTGACTTGTGTGACTGGGAGACGTGGTAAATACACAGGTCACAACATGTTTACGGGAACGTTTGGGAGTTGTATTTTGATTGTATTTGGAGTATATTTCCTGACTGTAGTGAACTAGGTTAGATGTCTGCCCCACTTCCAGTGATGAAGTTAAGCTAGGCTAACAGTCCAGGCGTTCCCTAAGCCCAATGCATGCAGAGAGATCTTCTTATAACTCCAGGGAAGATGTCAAATAAGCTAATTTCACAAAATGTTGGAGTTTTCCTTTAAATGCTTCAAAAATGCAATGTGTGTAGTGCACTTTGGCTTTGTAGGACGGTATGGGAATGGCTTGTAAGGAGAGATCATTATGAGCACCGTAAATTCTCATTTCAGCCCTTTGAAGATGAATGGTGAGGTGATGCTGTGGTCAGTTGTACAGTTCCCAAATGGTGGGACAGCAGTAGTTCTAGAGAGCTGGTTTAATGCTAAAGACCAGACTGTGTTATGGCCCCCTAAACACATAAAGCTCACAAAAGCCCTTCGAGATGGACTGCAACCTGATGATAAATGAATCACCTATAAGGATGTACGTGAGCTTACTACGTGTGGTGAGTAATTCGTGCAACACATACACAAAAAGTGAGGACGCAAATTGTGACAATGCACATATGAAAAGAGGTGTTATATATATTTTTTCGTTAAACACTGGACTGCAGATATGTTAATTGTCATTTTCTCTCTGCTCTTTCCAGAGACCCATGATGAGGCCAAAAAACGAGAGACCAAGTACACCTCAACTATGTGTCCAACCTCTGAAATTTAATCTGAGGACGAAGGAGATCTCCGCCAGAAAAGAAGATCCAGGTACAGTGTTCACTTTGTTAAAGGGACAACTCTCCCTAGGGTGTTGTAAATAATTGCACTGCTGTTGTAGTTGCAAGTAGTGCTAAAAGGATAACACACAGTGGCCTGAGGGCCTATGTATTCAGACTTTAGCCTTGACTAATAAACGTAGTATCATAACTACATTTATTACATGTGTGTATATATATAATTTTTTTTAGGCCAAATCAGCAGTATGTGCACTCGGACTCTGATGACCACTCGAGTGGCGACGCCAAAAGTTTTGCCAAAGCACCTGATGTGGGTTTCCCAGGTATTGATGCAATGCATTTATTTTATATAGGCACTTTGGAAATGATCACTGCTACAGTTAATAATAATAATAATAATAATAATAATAATAATAATAATAATAATAATAATAATAATAATAATAATAATAATAATAATAATAATAATAATAATAATAATAATAATAATAATAATAATAATAATAATAATAATAATAATAATAATAATAATAATAAACAGTTAAACAAATTAGTCTGACCATGTACCGACAAATTGAGCATTTTAATTTGATTGGACTTCTGCATTTCTTGCAGTTATTCTATAGTTGGCCCAAAATATATACATTGTGAATAACATGCCAACTAAAATATGTTGTAGGACAGGCTCCAAAATCGAGCCGGTCTCGTAAGGCGCTAAGATCCGGCAAGCCTCCAGTTGTGTGGCCACTAGGCCAAGAGCCTACAATGAATGGTATGTTGCTATGAATGTTAAAATGCCAACTAGATGACTGTTTAAACATGATTTGTAGCATCTTCAATTCTCACCCTGGCTTACCTTTTTTAGATTCTTTGGATGGTGGCATGATCTACAGCTATTTAGATTCGTTGCAGACTCCTTATCCAAATAACAGTAAGTGAACCCATATCTGTGTTCTTGTGAGGAGCTTGCTGGCAGGTCGCTGGCATCATGCATGCAACAGAATACATGTTTACAATGTGCATGCCAGCCGAATACAAAAATTCAAGGCCTTCACAACTTGCAAGCAATGTCACAATAAAAATGTGTAGTTGTACATAATGCTTTTATATTGAGCACAATTTCCACCATGTTTGAGTCGCAACTTATTTTACATTTCCCCTTTGTAGATCTGGTTACTAGCAACTACCGGCAATCGCTAACTCAACATAATGGTGAGTTATCAAGCAGTCTCATAACATAATATTCTGGCATGTTTAAAATATCTGTATTGTCTCGCATTGTCTTTGATATTTTTATTAAAGTAGTATTTGGCAGTGCACGTGAAATCAGCTGAATGGAAATCAAACATTTTCTCACATGGGGGATTACAATAGCGTCATTTGCTAATAACTTTGTGTATTTCCTACTGTGTTTCAGCTGAGATGCCAGGATTTGATATTGTACAGTACCACCAGCTCCAGCAGGCCTCACATGTCCAGCAGCTGCAAGATCGACAAAGTGCAAGGAGTGGTATGATACTGTACTCTTTCAGTAACAGTGTTTTGAGAGACGGGGATACAACTCCTTACACCCCTTCCTGACATAGAGCGACGCGAGCGAGCGAGAAAAAGTGATTAAAATGTATTTGTTTCAATCAGACTATCCTGACCTGCCGCGAGCGACAGTGAACTGAGCAGCGATGTCGTTCACCCCTCAAATATTCGCTCGCTGTGTCTCTAGTTGAGCGATTACGCGGCCGAGTCCCGCCCCTAAACACTTTTTATTGGTCGAGAATCCAGGTAACACACACTCGGACACGCGCTGTGTCATATCAGGACAGTGTCGTGTGCGATTTCGTCTCCAGTTCGCTCGCTTGCTGCCTGTCAGGAACCGGTGTTAGTGATTATGACATGTATGTTAGTTTGACTGACAAGTCAGATTTTGTATTTATTTTTAAATATAATGATTTGTTTCTACAGGGATGTCGGGATGCAGCTCGGGGCAATACAACAGTCCCCCTGGTCTCTCACAACATGCACAAAATGGTATGCCATTTTAGAGGGAACTACCACCAGTTTGATCCAATGCAGTCAAACTATAGTGAAATATATAACTATGATTTCGTTTCTACAGCGATGTCAGGATACAGCTTAGGGCACTACAACACACCATCTGGTGTTTCACAGCGTAGACAGATGGCCGGCGATGACGGGCAGCTTATAAAAGGCAAGTCTATTGGACATGGTGTAATTCCTCGTGTGATTTGCTGCTTATTTTTATTTCTCACTTAATGATTTTAACTCTTCTTCTGAAGACCTTACCATCCAGAAGATGAATTCAATGCTTGCTGAATTACTTGTCGTGGTGAAGGATCTGTCCAGAGATGTGCAGTTCATCAAGACCGAGTTGGCTGAGGGCAACATATCTGGTGGGACCAGGGGACACAGGGTGGCCACCACAACCACTATGCTCCCCTTCCAGCTGCCAATCGCCAGTGAACAAGACTTCAATGAGGCAGAATCATTACTGATGGAGCAATCAGTCCGTCAAAAGATGGTAATTTATTGAACTGCATTCATTTATCAAATGTAGATCATTTCAGTGTGGTCTTGTTCAGGGGAAAATGTGTTTAGCACTTTCTAGTTCAAAACGTGTTAGAGCTTGTATATCTGCTATTTATGAAACGTTTTGAAATTGTTCAAATATACCGTTTACATATGGACAGGAGGGTTAATGTGGTTAAACCTAATGACTGGCATGGGCTGGAATATCAGTGCATGCATAAAGTGTGTGTATAAACAAGTTGGTTGCTCTGTGTTCATAAAATAAATGTTATGCTGTTTCTAACGCAGGGCCTTCATTTTCTTCTCTCTGATTTAGATTTCTCGCCTGGCTTTGGTAGGAGGCACCAATTCAGAGAACCTGATCAGACTGATGTTGAAAACTGCTATGACCAACGCCCTGGCCAGTGGGTTCAACTGGGCTGGAAAGAAAGACAAGCGTTGTTCAGAAAGCAAGAAGCCATTCAAGCACACCACACTACAAGCCTGCATGTTTGGTGAGCTTCCTCCCCTGCAAACTACTTCATAGGTTAAGTTTAGGTAGTGAGGTGGTGATGCTGGTGATGCTGGTGATTCAGAATATAATTATGCTGTTGCAAAAACTTAAAAAAAAAGTGTTATGTTGGAATAAAGTGATGAAAGTGCAACCTATAAGAAATGGACAACGTAATTGGTGAGCTTTAGAGGTGCATGGATACACATTGTATTGCCTAGATGGTGTCAGGCTAGGCGATTGCTTCTCTTTCCTGTCCAGTCTAACTGGATGCCGACTGTAGCTTGTTACTGTAGACCTACAGAGTGAGTAATTGAGTGATTAAAAAAAAATCGCACTCGTGTGAAGTGAGGGGTGCTCTTATCATCGTACATCATCTCACCTCTCTTCCTCACTTTTTTATTTTTGTGTCTATCAGCTGCTGCTCGACAGTTTGACCCCAAGCTGACCGACCAGGACTACAGCGAAACTGTCAAGAAGTGGCTTCGTTATGCGCCAGACCGGGAGGGAGGCATCTCAAGGAACCGAAGTGACCCAAACTTAAGTCAAGCGAACCAGAGTCAAACTTAGGGTACCCCAGCACACACTGTTTCCCTGGTTCATACAGTACAAGGAATTACCCTCATGGACACTGTTCTTCCATGGACGGCATCTACTTGAATGACTTGCTGCTTCAGCCTGTTCTTGGAACCGAAGTGACCCAAACTTAATTGTCAAGCGAACCAGAGTCAAACTTAGGGTACCCCAGCACACACTGTTTCCCTGGTTCATACAGTACAAGGAATTACCCTCATGGACACTGTTCTTCCATGGACGGCATCTACTTGAATGACTTGCTGCTTCAGCCTGTTCTTGGAACCGAAGTGACCCAAAATTAATTGTCAAGCGAACCAGAGTCAAACTTAGGGTACCCCAGCACACACTGTTTCCCTGGTTCATACAGTACAAGGAATTACCCTCATGGACACTCTTCTTCCATGGACGGCATCTACTTGAATGACTTGCTGCTTCAGCCTGTTCTTGCAGTGTTTATTTTTTTTTATTTTTTATTTTAACCTTTATTTATACAAAAAAATATTTATACAAAAAAATTAGCTTTTCATTTATCTATTTATTTAACTGTATTAAACAATATAAAACGAATTGGCCATAATTGACTGAGCAAACTAATGCTTACTGCTGTAACCTACTAATAACACTTAAGTAAATCTGAAGATTATTATATAGCAGATGCCTTGGAGGATAAGTCGTGGACAACTGTAGATCATCTGAGCTCCACTGTGTTTAAATTCAAATCCTCTGCCATTGTTATTTAACCCTTGTGTCTGAAAACTAAAGTATTATACTCTTATTAGGGGACTAAATTGAAAAACTCCATAAAAAGATTATGTTGAAATAATTTCCCACTTTCTTTTCCATAAATATTTTATTCAACTTCAGCCCTGATCATAACCATTTTTTATATTATTTTTGTAATGAAATACTCCCACTTTTCTGAAGAGAGTTGTTAAATATGACAAAAAAAACAATATGTGGTGGTTATGATCGGGCTGAAGTTGAATAAACAATTTATGAAGAGTAAAAAAAAAATACAAGATAATTAAAAGATTATGCCACATATTATGTTGGCTACAAACATAATCACTGCAAAGTTATCAAACAAATAAGAATCTGATCAGACACAAGGGTTAAGTTGTTGTTCCCTTTCTAATTTCCTCAAAAACATCTAGTCTAGTTAATGTGATCAATATTATTTGACAATTGATGCTTTTTGTTGGACATTTCAGTCAGTGAGCTCATACTTTGAGCTCATACATTTATAGTTAAAATGATTGAGACAACGCAATCTTGTCTTCGTTGTGCATGAATGCGTGTGCTCACCACACACAATACGTGTCACTATTCTGGCAGTGGCTATATATAGTATTGTTAATGAAAGGTCTGTTATAAGGTCTGTTATTTAATGTTTGTGTAAAAGGTTAACTGGTCACTGGAAGTATGATGAGACCCTCTTGAAAGAAAAAAATAAATGTTCATATTAAAGCCATGTTGTCATTTTTGTTCACACATTTTTGGAAATATGGTCATATAAGAATTTTGAACAACAATAGTGTAACTGAGGGGTACAATTCCCTGACTGTATTGAGAGTATGGTATCATTAAACCACTACTTAGTTATGTACTCTAATTACTGGCCATACAGTACATGGTATATCTGGTGAACACCCACACAAGAATACGGCAATGACAAAGAAAGTTCTAGTTAGAGGTATTTATTATTAGAGCAGCAACGGTAGGTTACAGATTGAGAATTATGATTGCGCTTGTAAGGCGAAGAACACTTAAAGTAGGTCAAGAGCGTAAGTCCATGAGAATAGTAAGATGGGTATAACTGACGCCACCTGTAGCATAGCAATTACATAAGGCACACTCGTAGTCAGCTGGAGACATTAGGGGGGTTCCCTCCGGTTGTAAGCCGGCAGGGTAGAGGAATGTTCGGGAGCAAAGTCTGGGTCAACGCGGAATAAAGAAGCTCCAGCTACGGGAGTCGACACATGTACTCCCCTTGATCGGCAGACAAAGCAACAGCTATAATCCAAGTATGCTCGACAGCATGGATGAAAGCTAGCCAGCCTCTGGTCCTAGAGGCGGGCTCGAGGGTGCTCCTCACAGGGGTAGATCCCACACGACAGTGGGGTAGACCGTTCTCTGCTCCAGCAGCCACGGTACCAAAGCAATATAATCCAGCCGGAAAAGGCTCTGCATTCGCCGGTGTAGGTTCTCCTGTGCACTATCCTTCACATTTAACTAGGTCGAACTTGACGTTATTTCACTAAACTATGACACTTTTGCTATCCTATTCGCACATGTTATAAGTGCTCTATTTAGACGCAAGGTTGCTCCCTTCACTTGGTCGTTGACTCGTGGTGAAGGCTTCAACTTTGGGATAAGACTACTGCTGTATCCACCTGCGACGTATTTATACGTAAGGTGAATAATCTAGTGCCAACCTCAATTCTGTCTCGTATTACTGCGCAAACCTGGACATGTTGAGACATGCCTTGGCGGTGTCTTTGAACTTGCCATTGGGGGTATGGCCGTTGGCGCCTAGGGGTCGCTGTCCAATAGGAGAACGAATATTATGGTCTGGTTTGTACCCAGGTAAAGGGATATTCCGTGTATATATACAAAGAATATACAAGGGATATCAAACGATATACAAATATTATACAAGGGATCTCAAGTAATAAATATATATATTCGGTTTAATCTGACCCTTTGTAACAAATAGTGTGTTTAACAGCAGGAAAAAAACATGTAATGTTATGATGTATACATATCAGCAGCAATATTTTAATGTAAAATGTACATTAATCAGTATTGATTCCTTAACTTTACAAGTTACAAGTAGATGTACAAGTTACAAATGTACAAGTAGATTACCATTTAGATTATGGTTGAATAAACATTGATGTCTAACATTGATTCAATATAAAATCAACTAAAATGTGCATGTAGATTACCATTTAGATGATGGTTGAATCAACATTGATATAGTATCAGTTATCGTTGACACCTAACGTTGATTCAACATGTAAGTCATAGACAACGATTTGTATAATTTCGATGTCAGGCTTCAACATAGATTCAATATTTCTGCCTAACCCTATTTCAACGTTGATTCACTCATTTTTTGCTATCTGGGACCCCAGTTAGGACAGCCGAAACCCGTCCAATCTTTCGCCGTCGACTAAAGATGCACTTCTTCAACCATTATCTGAAAAAATAATAATAATAAAAAAATAATATATATAAATCTAACCCTAACTAACCTTACTGTCATGCACTTGTCCTAATAAACTAACCTACACTGTAGCACGCAACACTTTTATGAACATTGTTACTCAGCTGATAGAGTTGTGCCCTTCCTGATGACTTGTCGTACAGAACTTGTAAGTCGCTTTGGATAAAAGGGTCAGCTAAATGACTAAATGTAAATGTGGAATGTATTGTTGAACAATGATTCAGTCAGTGACAGTGTGTCCATTTAGTTTGTTGAACATAGATTGTGTCCAGGTTCACTGTCTGAGAGGCTGGTATAGTACTACACACCCTTAAAAAACATGTATAAAACCTAAATAATAAGGAGATATTAAGCTTACTAGACTTCAGGCCAAAGGTGATATTAAACGTACTAGGCTTCAGACAGGGCTATTCTGTTACACATGTGTGTGCATGTGTGTGTGTATGTGTGCATGCTTGTGTGTGTGTGTATGTGTGTGTGTGTTTGTATGTGCGTGTGTTGCATACATTCTAAGTTCTATTCGAATTATATACGGCATCTTTCTCTTGCTATACCCCACACCTATCTGAGTGCAGTTGTGCTGAGACATGTTGAGAAGAGACGCGAGTCCTCAGAGATCACTCCCGTCTCCTTCCCTCAGGCCAAACCACCTGGGAGGAGACGAGTACAACGTGAGGAGAATTCTGTATCCGCAAGGAGAAGAGGAGACTTCTTTATGAATAATTTAGTGAGACATGTTGGTGAGAAACAACAGTAGCCCTGAAGGATATCGGTTCCTAGCCGTCTCTGCAGCAGAAGGATGGATGGATGGCTGGGCGGATGAAGGGGTAGATTGACAAGGATGAGGAGAGACAAGGATGAGGAGGGATTTATCTAAGACTGGATAGTTGTGCTACTTGGAGCAGAGTTGGAATAAAGTAGTGAAGGGAATACAGAGGGGTCATGGAGATGGAGAGGTCATGGAGAGGTCACAGAGAGGTAACAGAGACAGAGAGGTCACAGAGATGGAGAGGTCACTGAGACAGAGAGGTCACAGAGAGGTAACAGAGACAGAGAGGTCACAGAGATGGAGAGGTCACTGAGACAGAGAGGTCACAGAGAGATCACAGAGACAGAGAGGTCACAGAGATGGAGTGGTCACAGAGACAGAGAGGTCACAGAGAGATCACAGAGACAGAGAGGTCATGGAGAGGTCACAGTGATGGAGAGGACAGATTTGTATATATACACACTCTCTCTGTGTCTCTCTCTGTCTCTCTCTCTGTTTCTCTCTCTCTCTGTCTGTCTCTCTGTCTGTCTGTCTTTCTCTCTCTTTCTTTCTTTCTTTCTCTCTCTCTCTCTCTCTCTCTCTCTCTCTCTCTCTCTCTCTGTCTCTCTGTCTGTCTCTCTCCAATCACGTGTCATATCTAAGTCAAGCTGTCCTGGGCCGTTGTTTTAAGAACACTGTTAAGACTGTCGCCTTAGTGTCTGAGCTGTATACTTGTTAACTATATTAACTAGTCAAGGCTGTACAGCAGTGGTCCCCAAACTACGGCCCGCGGACCGGATCCGGCCCGCCTCCACATTTGGCCCGGCCCCCTAGAGCCCCGGAGCTTAAATTTTTTTTTTTTTTTTTTTATGATGGCAGCATCCCCATTGTCTGTGCTGAATGTTTGTTAGTGTTTGATATTTTTTGTTGGTTTTTAGTACTAGGTGGTCTGTAGGTAGGTACTGTATATTTATTTCATAAATAGTGTTATTTATTTCATTAATGGTGTTATTTATTTCCTGGAAAGGGTTATTATTATTTGGTTATGTGTGGCTTTCTGGAAAACAATAAATGTTTACGTTTAGGCACGCCTGCGATCGTCACACTTTTTCTGTTACAAACTGACCCCGGCCCCCACCAGAGAAGGGAAAACTTATGTGGTCCTCACAGGAAAAAGTTTGGGGACCCCTGCTGTACAGAGAATATATTTAAGACATGCCCAGTAAGCTGTACAAATTATGTAATAGGATGAAACATATAATATTTTCTACCACATTCCATCCTCTTGATCAGAAACCTTGATCAAAATAAATAGAACATTTTATCACTACAAAAAAAAACATCAATCATGTAGAATCACCAACAACCAAAACCCCATCTTACAAATGACTAAATGCTGTTAAACATCACTAAAAAAAATTATAAAACAAGTTGAAATGTAAAATACTGTTAAAACGCTGTTTAGAATGTAATCACTGTGTACCATGCCCACAAAACATAGCACTTTATTAACCTCAAACAGTCAAAAGGCATGGTACTGTTAAGTGTGGTAAAAAAAACGACACACAATCATCAGAATCAGACGTCATCTGAAACGTCATCCTCTGATGAGGAAAGAACAGAGCACTAGTTCCTAACTAGGGGCATTAGAGGGAGAATTAACCTGGGGGTTCTTCTGATCCTGACAAACGCTCTGCACACAACCTGTCTGGGCTCTTGGAAAACATTACAGCTCGCCATGAAAACAAAATGATTATCAATAGTCAACACAACAATGAACGATGACAGCAAAGCAGATCATTATTCACCTCTGCTGTCGCAGCCCCTGAACTGTGGCACAGCATCCCCACATCCATTCCCTCGATAGATGCCTTCAAATCTAGACTCAAAACCCACTTCTACCTACCTATTAGCTTTTCCTGATGTTCACTGACTCATGCCCTGTTTTCCTGTGTGTTTGCCTGTGTGTTTGCCTGTGTGCCCTCCCGTAAAACAGAGATGTGATTGTTGTTTATACAATGGCATGAAAATTTCTCGATTCTGATTGGCTGAAACAGTCAAGTTAGACGTGGTTATTTCTTATAACCCACGCTCGTGATCCCAGAACCCGCCCACAACTGAATTACAATCACTCCGCCAGTTCGACTTTATCATAGTGTAGCAGGGTGGATTATCCCTGCTTTGTGGGAACGGGTGTGCACAGCCACTGGGTAGCGAGACACAGTAGATCTCTGTCTGACTGCACCTCCGTCTTTGGGTCTGGAGCATCAACTAGAGCATTGGTGTCAAACTCACGGCCCGCGGGCCAAATGCGGCCCGCCACGTCATTTGATGTGGCCCCCCAAGAGCCCAGGTAAATTTTTTTTTTACATTAATATTGGGTTAAAAAATAGCAGTGTTAAAATAATTGTGGGTTAATGCGTTAATAAAGCTTTAACTTTGACAGCCTTAGTTATTACACATTCTTACACATACATGTATGTTGAACATCTGAGGTATTGATGAAATAACCAGTGCAAAAAAAGCACTTACTCCTCAGACATTCTTTGACAATTTTACAGCCCAAAATACAAAAAAGATCCAGGCGAAATAGGTAACAAAGGGTTGAAGAAATATTGGCTGAACTGTCAGATGCAAATTGGCTGTGTGACATAACCGAGCATCTCGCTCAATTGAATAAGAAGCTGTAGGGACGCAAACAAGTCCCACCCAAAACTTGACCAATATAGTTGTGAACTGAGACAACCCTTATTTTGTTATTTTTGAGTACAGTTACAGTTGTGTGTTCATGCAGACACATAATAGCAATTTCATTACGAATTGAAAATGGGGGACCCTGATGTAAACAAGTCGAAAGTCTTTCTCTGGTCTGCATCCCCTTAACAATTGTGTGTATTGAGCTGTACTGTACTGTACCCATTCTGCAATCTGTTAATTAAAGTTAATTAAACTATCTTCCATTAGTTGGATGTATGGCCTCTGCAAGGTTGTGTGCAGCCATTTGTTTTTGTAACATCTGCTACATCTGTCCCACATGTTCTTTGCAGCTCACAGTTGTTAGTTCTGCCCCTCTTGACTGTGACAAAAAGGTTTTGAACAAACTTAATGTCATAGCTTGTATTTGATGATATTCTTCTTTGTTATTTACTTGAATGGTTTGATCATTGATTGATGGAGTAATATGGGGTTCTGATAAACAAAAATTATTTGTTAAAATAACATAAGCTAACATATATTTTTACATGTATGCAAATGCATATGCAATATGTATAACTTGAATAAGTAATAAATACAGAAACAACATGTTTAACAATATGTAAATGAGTAGCTACATTTATTTTACATTACATTAACATTTATACAGTCTTTGGCCCTTTGAGGGCAACCATAATGCTGATATGGCCCTCTGTGAAAATGAGTTTGACACCCCTGAACTAGAGGCTGGCAGTGAGGGTGGATGGGGCCCGGGATTTACCAACCTGGTCTGGTACTCTGGTTTTCCTCTCCCTTCCAGGGCGGTCAGCAGTACTCCCCAACTCGCTCTCACTTCCCCCAATTACTCCTTTAACCCTCCCACACCCAGTGACTGAATGGTAAATAAATAACTTGGTTCCCCCCGCAAGCAGTACCCTCCCTCAGTGACACTAGAAGCCTTACAGTAAGAAGGGAAAGGTTGAATAGGAAGGGGTTAATTGCATGAACGTTACCCACACCAAAATGATTACTACTGGGCACAGGAATGGACACGCACACAGAACCCCATCTAATACTTTATATTAATTTGTACTGTTCAGTTACAAAGATTTAATAGGAATGGTCAAATAGAATGAAGTCCTACTATTACTCAGTTTGTAACTCAATACCTTATAGACACTTATATTATACACCCACCTCTGGGTCAGTACCAGGGATAATATACTTCAATGTGCTTGACTCATCACCCACGTCTGGGTTAATACCATGGATAATACCTCTCTCAGGCTTTAATTATATTGTAGGAATAATACCTCTCTAAGGCTTTACTTATGAGATCACAGGTCTGTAACCTCCCCACAGGGAAAGGGTTAATTAGATGGGAAATTATTATTAAAGAACCAACACGTTATCACACTCAAAGGAAATCAAAAAGGTGGGCCCACTTTACCAAAACAAGAGTCCTATACTAATGCCGGCATATAATGTTTATGGGGTACCCCTATGAACTGTAGTTAGCAACGTTAGCTTCACCCGTAGGCCGCATCACACTGTGTACTGTGCAATAAGATCCGGAGCACTGACGCTCTAATGTACTCAACCAAGATGGCGTCCTCGCCGCGCCACCACTGTCCGGGTAGCAAGATGGCGCCGAACGCTGTCGTCACGGGCGCTAGCAAGCGGGGCTGGAGCAGAGGAAGCAGTAGCGGGCTGAGAGCGCGTGCTGGGTGATGGCGACCTCTGCTGGACGGGAAGAACTCCCGTGCTGGGGCTGAAGACAGCCGGGGCAGAGCAGACGTCGAACGCCGGCGAAGACTGGTTGTTGAAGGCCGGTGCTGGGTAGACGCGCATTACCTTTACTGAAGCTACTCTTTGGGTCCCAAACAGCCCTCCTGCTAGCCGTGATGTATAATAACGCAGGGTGTCTCTAAACACCGGTCTTCTTCAAGCCACGCTGGCGGGGCACCTCACTAGAGGGAATATCTTTAACTTAAGCCACACTTGGCTATACCGCATTTCTTCTAGGATAACTCGTTGTATCACTAGGGTTATTCAGTGGGGAAACATGCAACACGCTACTACGTTTACTTTTCTAGGATAACCCGTAATATACTCAAGTTCAATACGTTCACCTGCGTGATCCACTACGGGGCTCTGTCTAGACACGACCGAACCGATCCAAGTCCAATGTCGAAGAGGCTGGTTCCTCGCACTTCCGTCTCAGTTGACTTGGTTCCTCCCCCGTCTCTCTCGTACGCTCCGCCTGCCACCGCTGCCCCCTGCTGGTACCGCCAACTAGCCCCACAGAAGAAGCACTGGGTGGAAGAATGTGATTCAGTGTTACTGTTTATAATCCATATTCCAGCCGGTAGGAGAAGGAGAAACCTGCGTCATTGTTCGAGGGAATATCAATGGAAACTAGTTACTATGTCTTGGTGTACCAGGGGAGATAAAAGGCAAGTCAGGGTGCTACAATAGGAAAAACCAAGATGGCGGACAATAATCTTTACGAATGGATGTGTTGAAAGCGTCATAACGACTAAATCAAAAACAATTCTGTCACGGCGAATGTGTTAGTTTCTTACACAATGTTGGATTATGTAATTGGTGGGTCATGAGTAATTGTGGAACAAAATATAAATCGCGGGAAGTCTGTTGTTAGATGCCATTCGTCAAAAGGACATTCATTTCACTGTTAACAACATTTTCAAGCAATCAATCAATCAAACCAATAACACACGCTCACACGGAGGTGCGCTGTTGTAAGTGAGCGTGGGTTATTGAATTGATTGACTGATTGAAATTTGTATTAATGTCCGCCTTGTTTTGAACTGGTTAAGAACTGTTAAGCACTTCATTCTTAGATGCTTCTATAGAAAGTAGGTAAAAAAAAACTACTTTCTTTTATTATTATTATTATTATTATTATTATTATTATTATTATTATTATTATTATTATTATTATTATTATTATTATTATTATTATTATTATTATTATTATTATTATTATTATTATTATTATTATTATTATTATTATTATTATTATTATTATTATTATTATTATTATTAAACAGATATTTTTCAAGTTTTAATGCTCTTATCAACATGAGAGTCAACAAATGCTTGCTTTATGCAGCCATTTAACACAAAAGGATGACCCTCATGCATTGCAAATTTGCATCAAATTCAAAACAGAGTGATGCACAACATTACTTAAAATAAAATAATAATTTAAAACAATGAATAAAGTGTGCATGAAATAATAGGGGAAAGAAAACGTTAGGAACTTGTTACATTCACCCACACAAGGGCTGAGGACCTCTCTCTCTCACACACACACACTCTCCCAGCTCTATTTCTCACTTGCCCCTTCCTCATCTCTCTCACCCCCCCTCTCTATCTCTCACACGCACGCACGCACAGACGCACGCACGCACGCACGCACGTGTTGTATATTATGATAAATATAGCTCATAAAACTCTATAAGGTGCTGAAATATGTCCCTGAAAACAAACCAAGGAATGATGATAGACAGATGTCCTCGGCAGTCACCCAAAAACCATAGGGGGTCAAAGCTTGGAGGCTGGCTTCTACCGTGTTAGAACAGGGAAACAGATCTTTGTTGCAGATAAGAGAGAACTTTGTAATTATTCATAGTCAGTTTATTTAGGAAATACAACTGTGTGAAATATGAATGCATTAGACTTTCAGTCTTAAAACAGTCAAAGTGTAAGGATTGACAAATCAAATACTAGTAACCTGGATTAGACTTTGCTTTTTATAGATTGTGTGTGTGAATACAGACTCATTGGTGCCTGCTCACACAGAGCTCGATTTACATATAGTAGTTGGCCAGCAGCTGGAACAAAAGACCAATAGGCAGTGGTGCAGTGCTGGTATAACTCGGTATAACGGCGTTATACCTCGGTCACTGAGGCTGAAGTACGCGCAATCGCTTTTTACATGGCATTATCCAACCGGACTCCCGGAGAAGCATGCAGCTGCAGAGCCGCAGAGCCAGCGGCGCTCTCTGGGCCGCTCGCTGACGGCCGCGCTGTGAGGCAATAGTATCCAGCTGCAGGACGAGAGCAGCCAAAAAAAACTGTGCATGCGCGCGCACGCGCACACGCGCGCACGCGCACGCGCGTGGAGCGTTTGACCTACTGTCAATTTGCCACTGCATCACTGCCAATAGGTCACATAACTCTGTTATCTCGCTGGGGTCTCTGGTAACCCACAGATAGGGGCAGCTGTAGAGAGGAGGATTTAAGAGACACTATTACAGAAACTCAAGTAAACTTTCAACTGTGTTTTTATAAACTTAAATTAGTGTGAATTTAACTGCAAATAATTCTGTCACCTGGTGGTAATTGTGCTGAACATAACGAAATGAAATATGTTGTGTCTATGACAAAAGGAATCACCGAAGTTTGCCATTAAACTCTTTCTAAACCAACCTGGAAGATATCCATAAAACTGAATAATAGCTGCTTACAATGCAGATTGATTTAATCTAAAAGAATATGATTAGAACATGTAGAAAAGGATTTAATGGCTAAACAGACGGTGAGTCTCCTCTAAGTAAAGCTGTTTTGAGTTAAGAATGATATCTTTGTGTTCATTTGGTCATCCCTGATTTAGAAATATACATATTGAATGATAAAACAGAAGTAATAAGTTTATTTTAGACTAATCAATTCTCTGATTTGGAAACAATGCCAACGAGCGGTTGGTCACAAGACAACCCTCAAATTCAAATACAAAACTTAGAACCCTCGGGATTGGAGGAGAGCGTCTGCTTGACGTCACTTGGTGACGTCACGCCGAGATTTCTCTCCCATTGATAAAAGGGAGCGCTGGGAAGAGAGAGAAACAGAACACACCACCCCAGCGGCAGACGACGGCAAACGACAACAGACGTAGAAACTCATCACCATAGCGACGAAACCAAACAACAACAAAAGGCAATGAAGAAAGAACTTCCTGGCTCTCCGCAGACAAAGAACTTTATGACTTAGCTAGATATGTTCAACGCTGTTCTGAACATCATTGATTTGGATATAGACACTTTTCAACAAAGACTCGTGCTTGAGCTTTGTTGGATTTAGTATAGAAATATGTTGTGTTTATATGCAATAAATGCAACCCTTCTGACGAGAGCGCCGCATCCTGCTTGATGATTCTTCCATCACCTCACTATTCTCTTATGGGTAATGCAGCAAGCAACATAGGAACAGAACAACGGCAGAGTACTCTACTATTAATATAATACTATACTCATGCGACAAGTTGAATATGGATACCACACACGCATGCACGCACGCACGCACACACGCACACACACACGCACGCATGCACACACACGCACACACACACACACACACACACACACACACACACACACACACACACACACACACACACACACACACACGCACGCACGCACGAACACACGCACACACACACGCACACACGCACGCATGCACACACACGCACGCACGCACACACGCACACACGCACACGCACACACACACCAACACATGGCTCACACATTAAAATACATCACAGCAAGCAAGATAGTGTACATGTCTCACACATTAAAATACATCACAACAATGCAGATAGTGTACATGGCTCACACATTAAAATACATCACAACAATGCAGATAGTGTACATGTCTCACACATTAAAATACATCACAACAATGCAGATAGTGTACATGTCTCACACATTAAAATACATCACAACAATGCAGATAGTGTACATGTCTCACACATTAAAATACATCACAACAATGCAGATAGTGTACATGTCTCACACATTAAAATACATCACAACAATGCAGATAGTGTACATGTCTCACACATTAAAATACATCACAACAATGCAGATAGTGTACATGTCTCACACATTAAAATACATCACAACAATGCAGATAGTGTACATGTCTCACACATTAAAATACATCACAACAATGCAGATAGTGTACATGTCTCACACATGAACTCACCAAGAGTCCATCCCATGACATCCGCATGTGCATTATACATGCAGACACATTCAAAAATGGGAATCTTAAAGTTACCCCAGAGGAGTAACCACTGGAATCGCTGAGCGATGACAGAGGGTGGGGGAAAACACAAGAATAATAATAATAATAAAAAATAAAAATAAAAACTTATGAAACACAAAACGCCAGTATAAAATAACTAGGTAAAAATCCCAAAATAACCACTACTGCCTAGCAGTTGAAAACAAGAAAAACAATAGTACTAGAGACAGAGAAAACCCTAGAAGCATGACCTTGGGACTTACTTGCTTACTTATCCTCTTCGTCCCGGTTGGGGCATAAGGCCGCAATCATACACTGCCACTGAATCCTGTCTCGTGCTTTGGCCTGCGCTTCGTCCCAGGAAAGACCCATCTCCTTCAGCTCCATCATCACTGTCCTTCGCCAGGTGTTCTTTGAGCTTGGGACACTCCTCTAAAAACATGAAATGGACAAGCATCTACTTAAAGCCCCACACACCTGCCATGCCGCATGACAATTAACTGCAGAGGCCAGTGATTGACAGCTGTCCCTCACAGAAAGACAAAATAAACAGCCATCCCTCACAGAAAGACAAAATACAGCCAAAGCACCTTAGAATAAACTAAAATAAAACCCACATAAACCGTGATCCATCACACATTTATGTGGAGGCGTGTTACTGACTTACTGAGTGATACATCAGTCACCAGCCTCTCCAACCCACTGTTCCTCAGAGACACACACACACACACACACACACACACACACACACACACACACACACACACACACACACACACACACACACACACACACACACACACACACACACACACACACACACACACACACACACACACACACACACACACACACACACACACACACACACACACACACAACTGGCCCCGGTATTCACTGACATCTTCAACCTGTCCTTGGAACAGGCCGTCATCCCCACCTGTCTGAAGAAGTCCACCATCATCCCTGTACCCAAAAAATCTACGCCCGCTTGCCTCAACGACTACCGCCCTGTAGCCCTCACCTCCATAGCCATGAAGTGCTTTGAGAAGCTAGTGAAGGGCTACATCTGTTCCTCCCTCCCCATCAACCTGGACCCTCTGCAATTTGCATATCGCCCCAACAGGTCCACGGAGGACGCCATAGCCCATGTGCTGCACACAGCAGCATCACATCTGGACAAGAGGCAGGGGAACTATGTGAGAATGCTGTTCATCGACTACAGCTCAGCATTCAATACCATAGTCCCCTCCAAACTCATAGCCAAGCTCAGGGACCTGGGCTTGAACTATGACCTGTGCCAGTGGGTCCTGGACTTCCTGACGGGCAGACCCCAGGTGGTAAGAGCCGGCAACTGCACCTCCTCATCCATCACGCTCAACATAGGGGCCCCCCAGGGCTGTGTTCTGAGCCCCCTCCTCTACTCCCTGTACACACATGACTGCGTAGCACAGCGGAACAACAACACCATCATCAAATTTGCTGATGACACAGTAGTGGTGGGCCTGATCTCTGCCAATGACGAAAGGGCCTACCTGGAAGAGGTAGAGAACCTGTCACAGTGGTGTCAGGAGAACTGCCTCTCCCTGAACGTCAGCAAAACAAAAGAGATGATTGTGGACTTCAGGAGGTCGGGGGTCAAGGACTACAGCCCCCTCAGCATCGACGGGGCACCAGTTGAGAGAGTGAACAGTTTCAAGTACCTCGGAGCCCACATATCCGAGGACTTGACATGGACCACACACATTGACAGTGTTGTGAAGAAGGCACGACAACGCCTCTACTTCCTCAGGCGCCTAAGGAAGTTCCAAGTCAGTCAGAAGATCCTTAGGAACTTCTACTCATGTACAATAGAGAGCATCCTGACCGGCAACATCACCTCCTGGTTTGGGAATAGCACTGCACAAGACCGTAGCAGACTACAAAGAGTGACACGTTCAGCCGAACGCACAATT
>NC_140174.1:105420694-105535694 GCF_963971535.1 Notolepis coatsorum
TCGTTTTCTAAGCAGATATATACTCAGAACTAGGGGTGTAACGGTACACAGAAGCCACGGTTCGGTACGTACCTCAGTATTGCGGTCACGGTTCGGTACGAGTTTGGTACAACAGGGAAAACAATATTTATAATAATTATTATATATTTATTATAATTATTATTATTAAATACAATAATATTCTATAGGCTTGCCGTGGTAGTCAGTGATACTGGTGTCATTCTGTGTTCAGGCATCCACTGAGTACATTAATTGCCTACTGCCCCTTTAACAACTTATGCAACAACTTAATTTCAGTTTCACTTTCACTGAAGAAGAGAACAGATGACATGTTACACAACAAGGAGGATTTATCAATATTTTGGATTTAATTAGCAGCAACTGGAGAGGAGCTCAGATGATCTGGTGGTATGTACTGTAGTGCTTTTTCCCCCTTTTTTTTAACAGCTGTGAGAGTCCGCGGGAGAAAGTTGACGTGTGTGTTCGCTCGGGGGTATGTGAGTGTGTGTGTATGTCTTTCCAATAATTACCATTATTGGGCGAACAAGAAAACTAAAGAAAACTGCTAAATTGTAATGACCCTGCTGTGTTACAAACATTTAATTAATTCATCATGAATGGTTTTGTTTTAGGGACACAGGCTGTAGAAAACGGGAAGGGAGGAGGGGAAAGCCGAGTGCAGAGTGTCAGTGTGTGTTGTTAATTCTGTCCGCTTGTCACCGTGCCTAAGCAAGCTTCAACGTTTTATTCATCATCTACATTTGGCAATACAAGCTTAATATTCAACGTTAAAGATCAATGTAAGCCAGTGTAAAAAAAAAAGAAAAGTAAAGATATTGAGCATAGATTTGTCAAATGTGCAAGTGCAACCCTACTTTCACCTAGTGGTATTATGAGACGTATTCTTCGTATGGCTGCGCGTACCGCACCGTGACGGCCGTACCGTAAATTCGCGGGACGAATACACGTACCGTTACACCCCTACTCAGAACTGTTATGATCTGGCATGGTGGCGGTGGTGGTGGTAGAACGAAAAGTTATCCTATATAACCTAGTTATATGAATACTGGCAGAGCGTCTCGCTCCTGCCATTATGAGATAACTCTTATCTCCTAGCACCTACTGTGCTCATGAACAAACAATTTGCACCCATGCACGTGACCAGGCCACACCCCAGCATCCTCCTATAAGACGCCGGACATCTTCCTCGGAAAAAAAAGTTTCCAACATTGACCCAACCAAGGGACCTCAGGGCGCTGAGAGCGAGACGCTCTGCCAGTATTCATATAACTAGGTTATAGGATAACCTTTCGTTATATTATCATACTGTCATCGTGTCTCGCTCCTGCCATTATGAGATATGGGGCAGAGCAGATGCGTGACCCGACAAGTGTACCCCCTGAGGGCCCGTAAGCCCCACTACCAGGGAGGAGGGGAGTCCCGTCCACCCGCCCGTCCTAACGAATGGGGGGAGGCAGTCAACTCCACCAAAGTGCGAAAAAAGGGGAACCAGAAACCCCTAAAAGCGCACAGTACAGGCGGGAACCCCGTGGCACACACCCACACACCCCTGCTAGCCCACCGACTGGCGGGACGCAGGGGAGGTCCCAGACCTCAGAACCGCCTGGGAGACAGAACCCCCAGTCATGTCCCTGAGGTAAAACTTAACGAAGGGAACCGGGGAGGACCAGGAGGCCGCAGCACAGATGTCCTCCACCGAGGCCCCCCCTAACAAGGCAGCAGAGGCCGCCACTCCACGAGTGGAGTGCGCCCTGACACCCCCAGGGTGGACCTGTCCAGCCAACGTGTAGCAAAGGACAATGCCCTCGCACAACCAATGTGACAAGCGCTGCTTGGACAGTGCCTTACCTGCGCGAGGGCCACCGTAACAAACAACAGTTGATCGGCAGCCCTGAGATCCTGCGTCCGACTGAGGTAAACCCCCAAAGCACGGACAGGACACGACAGATGAAGGCTCGCCTCTAACCCACTAGTGTGAGGAGGCGGATGAAACGCCTGAATCACAATATCCCTGGAGCGAAAAGAGCTCCGGATATTCTTTGGCACGAAGACTGGATTAGGCCTCAGAGTCGCACCGCTATTGGCCCGAATAGACAGGCACTCAGGCCGCACCGAGAGAGCACACAGCTCCCCCACGCGTTTAGCGGAGGTGACTGGTGTTTGGACGCCTTCAAGATACAAGATAGAAGATACTTTAATGCCACACAACGATGGTTGGTGGTAATTGTTTTCGGTACAGATGTTGAGCACTGGTTATATCAAACATGAAACAGGCATCAAACATCAAAAACGTCAAAACATATATACATAAATACATATAGGACAGTCACGGTAACAGTGTCGGTCGGTGACAGATGCTTGCCCGTTTGTGCAAAGGGGGGCGGGCCAGGATGTTCAGTGTTCGGACTGATGTGGGGAAAAAACTGTTTGTGAAACGTGTGTGTCTGGTTAGGATGGACCTGTAGCGACCTGAGGGCATGTGCTGGAATAAGTGGTGTGCTGGGTGAGAGGGGTCGTTGACTATTTTAACAGAGCGGGTGACTGTGCGTGAGGTGTAGATGGAGTCCAGAGAGGGGAGGGGACAGCCAATTATTTTGGAGGCTGTCTTGGTGATGCGTTGGAGTTTGTGTTTGGTGTGTTTGTCCGTGGAACTGTACCAGACTGTGATGGATGAGGTGAGGATACTTTGAATTATGGCAGTGTAAAATTGGACCAGCAGGTGTTGTTGGACTCTGTACTTCCTCAGTTGTCTGAGGAAGTACAGGCGCTGCTGGGCCTTTTTGATGATGGCAGTGGTGTTAATGTCCCATTTGAGTTTATTGCTGATGTGGGTGCCGAGGAACTTGAATGAATCAGTTAGGGTTATGGGTTGGTCTGCGATGGTTATTGGGAGTATGGGTGTTTTTTTTGAAGTCCTGAAGTCTATGGCAATTTCTATGGTTTTGGAGGTGTTGAGCAGGAGGTTGTTGGATGCACACCACCTCACTGCTCTGTCCACCTCCTGCCGGTAAATGGACTCGTCGTTGTTGGAGATGAGGCCCAGGATGGTGGTGTCGTCGGCGTACTTGAAGGCCTTGACTGAGCTGTCCAGGGGGGTGAACTGGTTGGTGTAGAGGGAGAAGAGCCAAGGGGAAAGGACGCAGCCCTGGGGGGCCCCAGTGCTGAGGGTCAGAGGGCGGGATGATTTGTTGTTTACTTTGACTGTTTGGGTTCTATTGGTGAGGAAATTGAGGATCCAGTGGTTGATGGTGGGGTTGATGTCAATGTCCTGTAGCTTATGGAACAGATTATTGGGGGAGATGGTGTTAAAAGCTGAGCTGAAGTCAATAAACAGAATACGGGTTAGGTGTTGGGGGTTTCCAGGTGCTGTAGAGTGTGGTGGAGAGCCAGGTTGATGGCGTCCTCTACTGACCTGTTGGTCCGGTATGCAAACTGGTGTGGGTCCATGTGGGGTTCTGTGGCAGTTTTGAGGTAGTTCAGGACCAGATGTTCAAATGATTTTATTGCTACTGATGTAAGGGCTATAGGTCTGTAGTCATTGAGACAGGTTATTTTGGTGGTTTTGGGGACTGGGATGATGGTGGATTGCTTAAAGCACTGAGGGACTGAACAGAGTTGTAGGGATGTATTGTATATGTCAGTGAAGACGGGGGCCAGCTGGTCTGCACAGTAGTGGAACACTGCAGAGGAGAGGAGGTCAGGCCCGGAGGCTTTCCTTTTATTGGTCTTTTTGAAGACAGCTCTCACTTTGTCCTCGTGGATGATGAAGGGGGGGACGGGGATGGGGGGGAGTGGGAGTGGGGGAACGGGGGGTGATGAGGCCTGTTTGTCAAACCGGGCATAGAAGTGGTTGAGCTTGTCAGGGAGGTCCGGGTCATCATCTGTAGGTGGGGGGGGGGGGGGGGGTCGTTTTTTGTAGTTTGTTATTTCCTGTAGGGTTTTCCAGACTGCTCTGGGATTGTTGGCAGCGAATTGATCTTCCAGTTTTTTTGCATGATTTAATTTGGCCTGCCTGATGGCAGACCGTAGTTTATATTTTGCAGATTTGTACTGCTCTTTATTTCCATTTATGTAGACTGTGTTCTTTTCTTTACGTAGTGATGCTATGTCCTTGTTGAACCAGGGTTTATTGTTTCCATGTGATGTGACGGTCTTAGTGGGGATGCACATCTCCACACAAAACCGGATATATGACGTCACGGTTGTTGTGTATTCATCCAGTGAGTCGCACGTGGATTTGAGGGAGTCCCAAAGAGTGCACTCCAGACAGCCTTTCAGAGTGTCGACTGCCTCTGGGGACCAGATTTCGCGTGTTGTTTTTTTGGATTTTACCGTTTTCAGTTTTTGCCGGTATGTTGGGATGAGGAGCAACATCGCGTGGTCGGATTTGCCCAGCGGAGCTCTCGGGAAAGCACGGTAAGCGGCTGATATAGTGCTGTAGCAGTGGTCCAGAGTGTTGGTGCCCCTGGTGGGACACTTTATTTGTTGTTTATAGTTTGGCAGCTCACGGGAGAGGTGAGTGTGATTGAGGTCACCCAGAACTATTATGGTTGAGTCTGGGTGCGATCTTTCGGTGTTGGAGATATGGGTAGCTAGCTCGCTGATAACGCTGTTAGCATTAGCTCGTGGCTGTATGTAAACACCGGTAAGAACTCGTTTGAGAACCGGTGAGAACTCGCGGGGAAGGTAAAAGGGACGGCATGTTATTGTTATTCGGGAGCATGGGCTCAAACTCAAGCCCCGGAAGTGCTTCCTCCTTAAGACAGAAGTCAAATTCCTGGGACACATCATCTCAGCGGCCGGTATACAGGTCGACACCGACAAAGTGAAGGCACTAGAGGACTGGCCGGCGCCACGCTCGGCGAAGGAAGTGAGACAGGTGATCGGGTTCCTGTCCTACTATTGGCGGTTCGTGCCCCGCTTCGCCCAGGTGGCCCAGCCACTGCACGCCCTGATGGGGAAAGAAAAGAAGGAGTTCACCAAAGGCCGGGCCGAGGCCTTCAAGTGGACTCCGCAGTGTCAAACAGCCTTCGACGTCGTGGTCCCGGCGGAAGAAGTACGGGCCCTACTAGGCCCTGAGAGACCGACAGAGACGTGGGAGGTCCCGAGTGTCAGCGCACAACAGGTAGCGGCACAGAAGGGGAACAGCGGGTATGACTGGGCGGAAATGCGGCAACTTCAGGCGGACGACCTCGAGTTGGGACCGGTGTGGCGGGCGGTGACACATGGGATCCCTCCCACTAAAGTGCAGTTGAGAGAAGGGGACCGAAGCTCCGCAAGTTATACGGGCAGTGGGAGCGGTTCCATCTGCACCAACAAGTACTGTTTCGGCGTGTCAGCGACCCCCGCGACGGGTAGGAGGTTCTCCAGCTGGTGGTGCCCACGGCCCTGCGACGGAGGATCTACGAGACCCAACACGAAGATGGGGGACACTACGGGGGGCGAGGGACGGTGGATCTGATGAGGCGAAGTTACTATTGGATCGGAATGGCAGAAGAGGTGAAGAAATGGGTGCAGCAGTGCAAGCGATGTGCATTGGCCCGTGATGTATTCCCTAAGGCCCAGGCCCAGATGACCTGCACTAATGTGACAGCACCCATGGAGGTCCTTGCCATGGACTTTACCGTGTTGGAGAGGTCGGCGGGTGGCTACGAGAACGTACTGGTGCTGACCGATATGTTCACCAGATTCACTATCGCCATACCGACCAAAGACCAGACTGCAAAGACCACCGCCGCCGCCATCATCAAGTACTGGTTCGTGTATTACGGCTGCCCTGCCCGACTCCATGTCGACCAAGGGTGAAATTTCGAGTCCAGGGGAATGGGCAATGCGAGAGGTTCAATCGGACGATGCATGACATGCTGCGTAGTCTGCCTGCGGACAAGAAGCGGAACTGGAAGGAACACCTGCCCGAGTTGGTACTTACGTACAACTGCCACGTGCACTCCTCCACGGGATACTCCCCCTTCTACCTGCTCTTCGGGAGGGACGCTAGGATGCCCCGAGACGTCCTGGGTGGCAGAGACGTCATCGACGACGGTGCGGAGGACCTAGACGAGTGGGTCCAGGGTCACCACGAGCGACTGAATGCCGCTGCGGAGGCCGCCGAGGCCACGCGAAGCACGCGTCTCATCGACGCAAGAGGATTTATGACAGAAAGTCCAGAGGCGCACTCTTGAGGGACGGAGACCGGGTCCTGATACGCGACCACCGAATCCGGGGCTGTAATAAGATACAGGACAAGTGGGAGCCTACGTCTTATGTGGTGGTGAAGCAGAGCCACGAGGGGACGCCCGTGTTCACGGTCAGGCACGAAGCAGGGGGTCCGGAAAGGACCGTACATAGGGACCAGCTCAAGACCTGTCCCTTCCCGGCCTCCGACCCGGAAGTGCGGGTGAGGGCCCCTCGACAGACCCCTGCGGCACCACGGAGCTCGTCCGAATCGGACATAGGAGATGCCTTCGATTACCGTTGGGAACCGCATCCTAGGGCGTGTAACCACCCCAGGCCCCTTCGGGACGCCACTGAAGCGGCAGCGGACGTGGAGACAGAGGTGGAGTCAACCCCCTCAGGAGAGGATGGGGAGGACGGCGGAGACAGGGACGAAGAGGAGGCCGCTGGCGGTCCACCGTTGGCCCCGGAGGGCGAGGCCGTGGTCAATGACCTGCCAACAGGCACTGAAGAATCCGACACGGCGTCAGACGTGGGGGGAGTCGAACCAACCCGCCCCCAGAGGAGCACCAGAGGTCGGCTACCCGCTCGGTATCGCCAGGACTACGTGCTGAAGAGTGTGTTTGTTGAACAGTGTTTACAATTCATGAACGAGTGTGTGAAACTGTTGGTCTAATGTGTGCGACTGTCGATCTAATGTATGAAACTGTTGGTCTAAGGACCGTATTCATGCATGCGTTAACCGGTGTTCCATTGAATTAACTTGCAGAGGACTTAGCAAGTTTAAAGTGGGGGGAAATGTAGCATCCTGAATATTCAACTATTATTCAGAAGTGCTGACTTAACCTTTTATCTCCCCTTTGTGCACAAAGACATGTTAACCGGTTTCCCTTGATATTCTCCTGAACAATGACGCAAGTTTCTCCTTCTCTCACCGGCTGGAATATGGATTATAAACACTAACTGAATCATATTCAATTCACCCAGTTCTTCCTGTGGGGATAGTTGGCGGTGCCAGCAGGGGGCGGCGGTGGCAGGCGGAGCGCAGGAGGGAGGCGTCGAGGAGAAGCAAGTCACCTGAACGGAAGTGGAGAGAAACAGCCTCTTCGGCGTTGAACGTGAACCTGAGAGGACGTATCGTTGAGGAGCCCCGTCGTGGAGCACACGGGTGAATGTAATTGGACTCAAGTATATTTCGGGTTATGATAGAAATATAAGCGTTAGTAGCGTGTTGAACATCCAAGTGATACAGCGAGTTATCCTAGAAGTAAGCGGTATATTGAAGTGGCTAATGCTAACTGTATCCCCTCCAGCGAGGTGCCCCCGGCACGCGTTGCCTGAAGAGAGCTGGTGGTTAGAGGCACCGTGCGTTGCTGCATGTTCGATTAGCAGGAGGGCCTTCTCAGACCCACAGAGTAGCTTCAGTTAAGGTAGCCTTCAGATTAGCATGTGCGCCAACCCAGCTCACCTACCAGCAGCTTGTCAGCACCGGCAGCTCAGCAGACCAGCAGCAGGCTTCGTTTTGACGGAGCAGAGGACGCCGCCTCTCCAGCAGAGGTCGCCACCACCCAGCACGCGTCTCCAGCCTGCTACTGCCCCCCTGCCTACCACAGCTTGCTAGCTCCTGGGATGAGAGCGTTCGACGCCATCTTACCACCCGGACGAGTGGTGGTGAGGGCGAGGCCGCCATCTTGGCTAAGTACAGTGGCACTTCGGTGACCAAGATCATATTGTACATTACACAGTGTGTCGCGGCCTACGGGCGAAGATAATGGTTGCTAACCACAGTGCATAGGGGTACCCCACAAACATTTCATGCCGGCATTAGTTAGGACTTTTGTTTGGTAAAGTGGGCTCACATTTTCATTTAATTTGAGTGTAATAACGTGTATGTTCATTCATAATAATTTCCCATCCAGTTAACCCTTCTCTTCTTGGGGGTAACGTAATGCTGCCATATATGGTACTATTATTGGTACTAGCCCAGACGTGGGTAATGAGCAGTGATGCCACAGATTACTTGTAAAAGTAATCTGATTACTGATTACTGATTACTCCTTTAAAAAGTAATCTTAGTTACTTTACTGATTACTTGATTATCAGAGTAACTTAGTTACTTTGAAAGTAACTAGGTTACGAAGTCGTCGTCCCTGCTGCTGCCACAACATAAGAATGACAAAAAAAATTGTAAAATGTACTCAGTTTGAGTAAAATGTACTAATAGGGCAGGTAGGCCTATCTATATATCTATAGATTTCACAAAAGATAAATGGTCAATAACACCACATGTAGGCTGATATGTAGCCTACCTTTGAGGCCTGCCCTATTCAGATATGGTTCTAATGTTCCTAGTGAAACAGGGGAGAGGGGTGAGTAAACCAGTGATTATATCTCAGTAACAGAATCTTCTCAAACCTCTTGTCAGAAAGTCTGTTCCTTCTAGGCGTGAGCACCAACCCTCCCAGACTAAAAAGCCGTTCCACAGGAGCACTTGATGAGTTGGAGTGTTATACTTCAAGAAAATGTTCTTTATGTTTGAAGGTCTATCCAGTATCTGAAGCGCATGCTCTTAAAAAACAGTCTATTAAACGGTACTGCTCCTCCTATGCTATTATTATTATTATTATTATTATTATTATTATTATTATTATTATTATTATTATTATTATTATTATTATTATTATTATTATTATTATTATTATTATTATTATTATTATTATTATTATTATTATTATTATTATTATTATTATTATTATTATTATTATTATTATTATTATTATTATTATTATTATTATTATTTATTATTATGTGCTACTGACAACCTACATACTGCAGTATTGATTGATTGATTGAAAAGTTTATTAACAGATTGCAGAATGGGTACAGTACAGTACGGCTCAATACATACAATTGTTAAGGGGATGCAGACCTGAGAAAGACTTTCGTCTTGTTTCCATCAGGGTCCCCCATTTTCAATTCATCATATGACACACACGACATACAGATAGACAGTACTGCTACATCTATACATTTATGACATACCAGATTTTCAAATGCAGTACTGTTTGTGATACAAAAAAAATCCAGAAAAAGAGTGTATATACATTTGACATAGAAACTGTGCATTGGGGGAGGTTGGGTAGGTGGGGTGGGGCTGTACATTGGAGGTGTGTGTGAGTATGGTGTTCCATGTTCATGAATAGTGCAATGCAAAAGATGTTTAACTCAAAGGTGGAACATACCTGCACTATGGTTTAAATCCAGTAAAGAAATCCAGAAGTCGATGCTTCGGGTTTGGTTTTTTCTATCCGTTTGGTCGTGCTGTGCTGTATATTCCAGATGCGGTAGACAGTATTTTGTTTCCTCCGCATAGTGTTTGTTTGTTTGTTTGTTTGTTTGTTGTTTGCAAGAAAGCGTTACCAGCGTGAACGTCTCCCTGCTAGCTCGCTAGTTTTGGTGAGCCTGATAATAACAATAACAGCCGCGCCCACCAGCATGGAACAACGTGAGGTTGCGTGCTGTGACGTCACTCCCCCAATACAAGGAAATACAGCTCCAAACGTATATTTTTGACTGTCTAAAACGAAATAAAATACTGCATTCCGCCTGCATTATGAATTTATGATGAGATAGTAACGAAATAGTAACGCACAGCCACTTGGACAAGTAACTGCAATCAGATTACTGGCTTTTAAAGATTAACGCGTTAGATTACTATTTTCGGGGAAAAGTAATCAGATTACTGTAAGGCGTTACTTAGTAACGCGTTAGTGGCATCACTGGTAATGAGTCAGTTATCTTTGAGTCTGCAATATCTGAGTCTATATTATTTGGGTGTACAATATCAGTTGGCTGCAAGGTATTGAGTTACGACTCGAATAATAGGAGAACTACATTTCATTTGACTCATTGCTATTGGATATTTGTAACTGACCAGTCCTTAAATAACACTAAAGGATGTAGATGGGAGTCTTGTGTGCGTGTCAATTCCTGAGCCTTAACACTAACCCTTTTGGTGCGGGTAACGTTAATACATTTAACCCTTTCCTACCCACCTTCCCCTTTCAGTTATTAAGGTCTCTAGTGTCATCGAGGGAGGGTACTGCTTGCGGGAGGAACAAATCTATTTATTCATATATCAGTCACTAGGTGTGGGAGGGTTAACGGAGGTATTGGGGGAAGTGAGAGCGAGTTGGGGAGTACTGCTGACCGCCCCGGAGAGGCGAGGAAGACCAGAGTACCAAACCAGGCTGGTAAATCCCGGGCCCCATCCACTCCCACTGCCGGCCTCCAGTTTGACGCTCCAGGCCCAAAGACGAGGGTGCAGTCAGACGGAGCTCTACTGCGTCCCGCTACCCAGTGGCTGTGCCCACCTGTTCCCACGAAGCAGGGATAATCCACCCTGCTACATTTGATATAATAACAAGAATGAAGAATGTGTACTGTTCTCTCTGGATATGTGGAGAGGGGTTGTTATGGTGGCTAACTACCATCACTAACTATCATCACTACCATCACTAACTACCATAACTAACTACCACCACTACCATCAACCCGGCCATAAACTACTGCATCCTTGACTTCCTCAGCAACAGAACCCAAACAGTCAACGTGAATAATCTCACATCCCGCTCCCTGACACTCAGCACTGGGCTGTGTCCTCTCCCCTTGGCTCTTCTCCCTCTACACAAATCAACTCATCTCCCTGGACAGCTCAGTCAAAACACCACCATCCTCGGATTGATAAAAAAAAACAATGATATACTGGCGGGAGGTGGACAGAGTAGCGAGATAGTGCTCCATCAACAACCTCCTGCTCAACACCTCCAAAACCACAGTAATAGGAGGACGCCATAGCCCATGTGCTGCACACAGCAGCATCACACCTGGACAAGAGGCAGGGGAACTATGTGAGAATGCTGTTCATCGACTACAGCTCAGCCTTCAATACCATAGTCCCCTCCAAACTCATAGCCAAGCTCAGGGACCTGGGCTTGAACTATGACCTCTGCCAGTGGGTCTTGGACTTCCTGACGGGCAGACCCCAGGTGGTAAGAGCCGGCAACTGCACCTCCTCATCCATCACGCTCAACATAGGGGCCCCCCAGGGCTGTGTTCTGAGCCCCCTCCTCTACTCCCTGTACACACATGACTGCGTAGCACAGCGGAACAACAACACCATCAAATTTGCTGATGACACAGTAGTGGTGGGCCTGATCTCTGCCAACGACGAAAGGGCCTACCTGGAAGAGGTAGAGAACCTGTCACAGTGGTGTCAGGAGAACTGCCTCTCCCTGAACGTCAGCAAAACAAAAGAGATGATTGTGGACTTCAGGAGGTCGGGGGTCAAGGACTACAGCCCCCTCAGCATCGACGGGGCACCGGTTGAGAGAGTGAACAGTTTCAAGTACCTCGGAGCCCACATATCCGAGGACTTGACATGGACCACACACATTGACAGTGTTGTGAAGAAGGCACGACAACGCCTCTACTTCCTCAGGCGCCTAAGGAAGTTCCAAGTCAGTCAGAAGATCCTTAGGAACTTCTACTCATGTACAATAGAGAGCATCCTGACCGGCAACATCACCTCCTGGTTTGGGAATAGCACTGCACAAGACCGTAGCAGACTACAAAGAGTGACACGTTCAGCCGAACGCACAATTGGAGGGGGGCTTCCCACCCTCCAGAACATTTACAACAAGCGGTGCAAGGGGAAGGCTAAGAGAATTATTAAGGACTCGAGCCACCCGAACAACTGCCTCTTTGAACTGCTGCGGTCAGGCAAGCGATACCGGAGTCTTAAGGCGAGCACAGAAAGACTCAGAAGAAGCTTCTATCCCCAGGCCATCAGGCTGCTAAACGAACAATAAACACTATGCAACAACCATCAAATGCACACAGCACACACACCCACACGCACACACTCACTCAAACAAACAACACACTGCAGCACCCACTCTCCACACTTTAGATCACACAAACACACTTTACACTTTATATTTATTGATAAAGGATTTGCACTACAACTCGTACACCTACTGTGAATTGTACCTAAATTGCACCTCGTCCCATTTCTGCCTTGCACTATATAGTATTGTATATTAGTACACTACACAGTATTGTATATTATATGGTAACTCAGTTACGTCTATTCTGCATCGAACATTGTACATTATGTCTATACTGAACACTGTGACCTCATTTTTTTACTTCTAATTTTACTATGTTATTTTATTTCATACTTATCTTGTCTTGCACAGTCTCTGGAGCGTAACAGTAAGAAGCATTTTGTATAAAAGTATTCTGTACTTCTGTATGACAAATATTAAAGAAACTTGAAACTAATAGCCATCGATTTCAGGACTGCCAAAAAAACACCCAAACTCCCACTATCAATCTCTGACCAATCCATAACCCTGACGGACACACTCAAATTCATCGGTACCCACATCAACAATAACTTAAAATGGGACACCAACACCACCTTCATCACAAAAAAGGCCCAGCACTAGCGTCTATACTTCCTCAGGCAAGTCTATCCCTTCTAAAACCACCCGCTTCAAGGACAGCTTCTTCCCAGGCAGCCTTGCTTGTTTCAAGGAACTCAAACTATTATCATCTTTCTGATGGAACTGATGAGTGAGGAAGGTTTGATTTTGATATTTTATCAGTATGTACAAGCGGTGACTCGCTAGCCTATTTATGTCAAATGAATCAGTTAAAAGATTATTTGTTTGTTAATTTTTGACTGGAACAAATGTTTGCCTGGAACTAATGTGGGGTGAATTGCCTCAAACATGTTCAAAGTTGCATTTAAACTGGTGAATCTTTGGGACAGTGCTGGATGATTATATCGAGACATGCATTGAAACGTTCACCCGAAAGTTTCCTTCTGCGTCAGTGAGGCGGCTGTCTTCAGAAAGTTCATCAAAGTGACGCTTAATGTAACTGAGGGGTACAATTCCCTGACTGTATTGATAAGTATGGTATTATTAAACCACTACCGCTTTATGTACTTTAATTACTGGCCATACAGTACACGATATATGAATATGATGAACACTTCCCACAATGAATCGGTTCCACACAAAGGTATAATCAAGTATTTATTGCAGCAAAAGGTACATAATATACTTCTCTATTATACTTTGGATGCGCTTATAAGGCAAAGGAATGTGCGTAGGCAAATCAATAATGAATGTCCATTCTCTGGTTACGCAGGAGGTAATTATACAACCTGAATCTTAGGGAATTATATCTATGGTACACTAGTAATATATAGCAGGAGATACTGGAAGGGTCCCCCCGGTTGTAAGCCAGCAGGGGTAGAGGATCTGTCGGTAGTAGAGAGTCTGGTCAACGATGACTAAGGAGACTCCAAGTATAGGAGACGGTGCAATAGTCTCTTGATCCACAGACGAATACAGCTGTTCTCCGTAGACTGTAGCTCCACAGTGAAGAAAGCTAGCCGGCCTCAGGCTCTCTGAGGCGCCGACTCGACCTGGCTCCTCACAGGGTAAATCCCACACGTGTAGGCGTCGGCGATTCTCCGCTCCATAAATCACAGGACCAAAACAAATATAATCCAGCCGCAAAGGGCTATGTAGTCGTCGGGTAGATTAATCCAGTGTACATGTCCACACGGTTCTCGTCTAGGTCTCCTCGGGTGAAAGCGCCATGAAAGCAGCCCAGCCTGGATAAGCACTCTAGCTGATACGAGGAAGCGTTGGTGATGCTGGTCACTGTAGAACTTTAGCCGCACGATACACTATACACAAATAGACTATTACTGACTTAATAGAAATATGTCGCACTCGACGGTATAGCGCCAAACTCTGACAATTCAGTTATTAATTCGCACGCGGTCTCAATGCTCTATTTTGGGGCCAAACAGGCCATACTTCACCGCACGGAGTATCGTGGGTGAGGCTTCAACTTATTGGGTAACTCTAAGACTTCTGACTAAGTGCTTCTGTATTCACCTGCGCCATATTTATACGCTAGGTGAACAAACTAGTACCAGCTCTATTCCTGTCTCGTATCCCTGGGCAAGGCCGGGCATGCACAGACATGTCTTGACGGTGACTTTGAACCTGACTCCGGAGGCATGGCTCTGGCGCCTGTGGACCGCTGTCCAATAGGAGAATGAAATATTATGGTCTGGGCTAAAGGGATATTCCGTGTATATGTACAAGGAATATACAAGGGATATCAAACGATATACAAATACTATGCAATATATATCAATCAATAAATATATATATTCGGTTTAATCTGATCCTTTGTAACAGCCGCCCCCTAATTAGTCCCACCTAATTAGCTAAGCAGAGACAGATTAACCGCACTGTCCACTACTCAATGTCTGTTGTGAGGGGGTCGGGCAGTTCACAAAGTCATGGGGTCATGGTCGTCATCGATAGTATCGGGGAGCCTTGGCAGTTCTATTAGCCTCGCCACGGGTCGGGTGTAGATCCGTCCTTGGACGAGCACTTCGGCTGCTCGGACCTTTCCGTTGGCACCGGTGATCGCTTTGCTTACGCGGCCAGCCGGCCACATAGCTCGGGGTAGTGACTGGTCGATAATCATGACGACTGTTCCTTCTGTCAAATTGTCTCTCTCTTTCACCCATTTCTGGCGGGTCTGTAGAGACGGTAGATAGTGGAGTAGGAAGCTGTTCCAAAACTTGTCAGCCAATACTTGACTGTACCTCCACATTCTTCGGCCGTTCGCTTCTTCAGGCCTGTACATTGTCTGTGGTAGCGCGGGGTCCAGCCGCTCCATCAAGAGTGTGTTGGGGGTGACTGGGTCGACATCTGCTACATCACTTGAGACGTAACCGAGGGGCTTTGAGTTCAATACTCCCTCGATCTCCGTGAGGACTGTCATTAGGACTTCTTCCGCCACAGTCTGGGCCCCAAGCACGGCGTACAGGGCTGTCTTTATTGAACGTACTTCTCGTTCCCAAGTTCCACTGAAGTGAGGTGCGTTCGGGGGATTAAACTGGAAGTCAATCTGGGATGGAGCGAGGTGGGTCTTAAGTTCTGGGCCCATAGCTTGGAAGCTCTCTCTCAGCTCTCTTTCTCCGCCTTTGAAGTTTGTCCCGTGATCAGACAATAATATAGACGGTTTGCCTTTCCGCGATGTGAATCTTCGGAAGGCCATAAGGAATGAGTCTGTGCTCATGGTTGGAAGGAGTTCTATATGCATCGCTCGGGTGGTCATGCATTTGAATACAATACCCCACCGCTTCTCGGTTCCTCTTCCTTTCTTTATATACAGCGGGCCGAAACAGTCCATACCGGTGGAGTGAAAAGGCTTGTCGCCGAGTCGGAGGCGACAGGGAGGTAGGTCAGCCATCCGGGGTATACTGGGCTGCGCTCGCCACTTACGACAGTCTAGACAGGTTCGCTGGAAGCGCCGCACTGCTTCTCTCCCTTGCAGTATCCAATAACGACGTCTGATCTCCGCGAAGACTCTCTCTGCCCCGGAGTGATGCACATCCTCGTCGTATTTCTTTATGATCAGCTCTGTGACCTTGTGTCGGCTGTTTAAGACTATCGGGTACTTGACGTCATCCGGTAAGTCTGGAGCTCTCCGCAGACGACCACCCACTCTGATGAGACCATGGGCGTCGCTCTCGGGGGCTAGGTGGAGCAGTCTGCTGTCTGATGGGACGGGCTTTGCTCCCTGTAGACAGTCTAGCTCATCGGGGAACGAGTCTCTCTGGGCTCGTTGTAGTAGAAGAAGTTCTGCTTCTTCGTAGTCAGCTGCTGTAATGTCAGTAGTGAGCTGAACCTCTGGGTGGTGCCACAGGAATGTCTTTAGCTGCGCACTCTCTAGGGTGAGGCAATCGTCTATGTCGGGGTCTGTGGAGACGAGTGTGTTCAATCCACAGAACATAGATTTCTTGTTTTCGGCCTCCTCTTTACTCGCTTCCCGTGGGGTGTGTGTAGGCCACTCTTCTTCCGGGAGCTTGAGGAACTCTGGCCCGTCACTGTATAGGTTGTGACGGGTGAGGTCATCCAGGGACATTCCCCGGGTGATGACGTCAGCTGGGTTGTGTTTTGTGTCCACATACCTCCAGCTTGCTACTTCCGTTAAATCTTGAATCTCTGTGACTCTGACTCCCACGAAGACCTTGTATCTGCACGAATCAGACCGGATCCATGTGAGTACTGTCGTGGAGTCTGACCACAAGATTGTTCTTTGCACCGGAATGGTGAGTTCACGTTGGATTAACGTGGCGAGTTGCGCTCCTGCTAGGGCTGCGCAGAGCTCTAGACGCGGGATAGATTGTTGCTTTCGTGGGGCTATTCTTGAGCGAGCCAGGATGAAAGCAGTATGTATTTCTCCTCCCTCCTCTCGGGCACGCAAGTAGGCCACCGAACCGTAGGCTACTTCGGAGGCGTCGCTGAAGACGTGCAGGTCCATCTGGCACGTCTCCGGCCTCACTGTGGGTGGGAAGTAGCTGCGGCGTATGTCGACACCTGAGAGTGAGCTGAGTTCCGTCTCCCACTCTCTCCATGTGGATGCAAGGTGTTCGGGTATGGGGTCGTCCCAGCCCTGGTCCTTGTCCCATAACGCTCTTACAATCATCTTTGCCCTGGTGGTGTAAGGTAGAATACATCCCAACGGGTCATATTGTCTGGCGAGTGTTCTGTATACACTCCGTCTGGTGGTCGGTAGTGCAGTCGACCTTCCCTGCTCCTTGGTCAGGGGTGTGTGTTTATAATGGAGCGAGTCTGTTTTGAAGCGCCAGACTAGTCCTAATGTCATTTCTTGGGCTTCTCCTGGGATGGTCGCCATCCAGGTCTCGCTGCTTGCTGCCTTGTCCTCGGGGGAGAGGCTGCGCAATACTTGCGGGTCGCTGCTGGCCCACTGCCTGAGATCAAAGCCGCCTTTGATCAGGGAGGCGCGGAGCTTGAGTAGAAGGGCCTCGGCTTCTTCTGGCGTCGAGACGCTTTGCAGACAGTTGTCCACGTAGAAACTATTTCCTACACTTTGTCGGACCTCTTCATCAGCTGCTGGGTCCTCTGCGACGTGTTTTTGCAGTGCAAACGTAGCACAGCATGGGCTGCATGTGGTTCCGAAAGGGAGGACTTCCCATTGATAGATGGCTGGTCGCTCATCCCTGATCCTCTCTCTCCATAGGAACCGCAGCAGGGGCTTGTCCTCCTCCACTAGTCTCACCTGCAGGAACATCCCTTTGATGTCGCCGCTGATGGCCACCTTGTCTTGGCGGAAACGTAGTAACACGCCTAGTAGAGAGGGGCCGAGTGTTGGGCCGGGCAAGAGCTCTTTATTCAGATTTTGTGATCCGATCTGGTAGCTGCAGTTGAACACAATACGATCCTTGCCGTTGTGGTGGACTTTGTGGTGCGGCACATACCATGATTCGGTCGTCTGATCGGCCTCTTTAGGAGTCTAACCTAAATAGCTCCTCCTCCTGAGAATTTCCCCTTTTTTTTTGTTACATAATATAAAATTACAGATTCATACCTTCAAAATAAGCCATCAATTGTCAAATTTGAGACGATAGTTTTCAATCAATGTCCTATCAAACATTCTGGTACAGTCATTACCTATTTGCAGCAGGAGCCTCTGAAGAGAATTCAGTGAATTCAGCTAATGATATGGGAACTACACTCCTTCCCAGAATTCAATGTGATGTCAATGTTAATTTCAATGACTAATTCACACCATGAAACAAAGGCCCAGCAGGGAACAATTACAGCTGAATGGGGGTATAGTGTGACTGATCAATACAGGCAACACACACTTTGATTTGATGCCATGCATATACACACACTAGATAGACAGAGGTTTAGATATTTAGATAGATATATAATAGTAATATAATAGAAAGAGAGAAAGAAAGAAAGAAAGAAAGAAAGAAAGAAAGAAAGAAAGAAAGAAAGAAAGAAAGAAAGAAAGAAAGAAAGAAAGAAAGAAAGAAAGAAAGAAAGAAAGAAAGAAAGAAAGAAAGAAAGAACGAAAGAAAGAAAGAAAGAAAGAAAGAAAGAAAGAAAGAAACAGAGAGAGAGACATTTATAATAATAATAATAATAATAATTATTATTATTATTATTATTAAATAGAATAATTTTCTATAGGCTTGCCGTGGTAGTCAGTGATACTGGTGTCATTCTGTGTTCAGGCTTCCATACTTATTGAAAAGAATGCTCATATCCAAAAGTATTAGATAGATATAGGTCATACATGTAGGTATGCATTTGGTTACACACACACACACAGAAGTAGTCTCAGACCGGGAGTAGTCTCAGAGAGGGAGATACAGAGGAGAGATGGAGGGATAGAGAGGGAGATAGGGAGATATAGATAGAGAGAGGGAGAGAGAGAGGGAGAGATAGAGGGAGAGAGATATATATATATATATATATAGAGAGAGAGAGAGAGAGAGAGAGAGAGAGAGAGAGAGAGAGAGAGAGAGAGAAAAAAAGAAAGAAAGAAAGAAAGAAAGAAAGAAAGAAAGAAAGAAAGAAAGAAAGAAAGAAAGAAAGAAAGAAAGAAAGAAAGAAAGAAAGAAAGAAAGAATGCCGTGGGTAGATGGTCCACTGGTGCAGTGGGTAGATTGTCCACTGGTGCCGTGGGTAGACGGTCCACTGGTGCCGTGGGTAGGTTGTCCACTGGCACCTGTACAACTGTGACGCCACACAGCTCAGCTACGTCTGCTGGAAGACCAGGTGGGTCATGGGATGACTTGTTGTCGTACAGAACTTGTAAGTCGCTTTGGATAAAAGCTTTAGCTAAATGACTAGATGTAAATGTAAATGTGTAAATGTAAATGTGTGTGTGTGTGTGTGTGTGTGTGTGTGTGCGTGCGCGCGTGTGTGAAAGTAAGACATCCTTGACTTAGTAAACTCACTGACAGCACGTGTGGCAGATTTATATCCAGCTTTTAATTTGATTGTTTGTTTGTGTGTTTCTGTGTGTGTGTGTGTCTGTGTCTGTCTGTCTGTGTATGTGTGTGTGTATGTGTGTGTGTGTGTGTGTGTCTGTGAAACATGTCTTGTACTCATTTACCTCACTAAATACAGCAATGTGTAACTGTAGATTTCAAATGGCTGTGCAAATAGTTGTTTTGTTTGGCTTTGACAATGTAAACGTATGTTTCCCATGTCAATAAAGCCCATTTGAAGGAGAGAGAGAGAGAGAGAGAGAGAGAGAGAGAGAGAGAGAGAGAGAGAGAGAGAGAGAGAGAGAGAGAGAGAGGGAGAGAGACGACGTCATCTTTCCTTCACAAAGTCAACTAAAGCACCGTGTTTAGCGCGGGTGACCAAAACACCAAACTCGTCACACAGCAGCCAGTGGCTGATACTGTAGTTCACGTAGAGAGATAATTCATAACTCATATACACACACGCACTCTGCCATACAGTAGTTAATGTTTTAGCGCGACGTGGGTATACAGGACTGTCAGGATGCTGCAGAGTTTCTGTTGCGTCATAGAAGCAGACTCGACACAAGTTTCGTCTCGACGCTGCGTCTCAGCGCACACACACACCACATTATTCTGCGAAGCAGCTCAGTGTCCCGTGGATATTATTGCAATGAGATAATTCATACATATTATGAAAAGCCGATGCCGATCTGTTGTTTAGAATTTGGATGGGGGGTAGCGAGTCTCTGATACCTCTCACCTCTGCGCGGGGGTCTAACACCTATTCACAGCGCACACGCTTCTCTTGTGTGTGTGCGCGCGTGCGTGTACGTGCGTTTCGTGACACGCTGTAGTTCTCTGGCAAACGCAGATAATTACAAGCATACCATCTAGCAAGAATCAAACGTATTTACACCTTGTATTATGTTTAGCAAGTAAGGAGACATATATAGTACATCTCAAAGCACTCGAAATTGTCATTTTTCTATTTTTACAGATTTCTGAAAAGCGCGACTTCCAGAGCATTTATGAGTCATTCTAAATCCCTTTGTTCTCCGCCCACGGGTCCAAAAAAGCCCCGCGACCTGAAAGGGTTAATGTCAAATTTCTTTATGTGTCCCGCTGTGATTAGCTTGTTAATCTCAGCGCGGTACACAGTCTCTTGAGCGGGGTCTCTGGCTAGGCGCCGCTCTGTGTTCAATAGATACCGCTCCGTCGCTTCTTTTGGGGCGTGGAAGGTAGGCATACCCTCTCGCCTCAGGAGTGGAGTTGCGTATCTCATCACTCCGTTGACTTTGACTCTCTTTGTCCCCTGCTCGAGGAGGGCTATAGCGTAAATGTCTTCCTTGGAACGAATGTCTTTCTTTTCGTTCTTAAAGGGCATTGTCTCTAGTGTCCATAGCCTCTCGACATGCTGTAGGAGGGTGGTGTCTTCTTCTGTCACTCTGGAGTGGAGGCAGTTAGTGGCTGCTGTTCGGTTAAGAGACTTAGCGAGGGGGCCTTGTAATGTCCATCCTAGGCGGGTCTCGACTGCTGCAGGACAGCCTCTGGGCCCTGTGTGGACCCGGTCTATCGGGACGATGAGGTCTGCATGGTCGGAGCCTATCAGCAGGGTCGGGGTGGCACCGTCTATGAGCGGTATAGGTAGTTGACGCAGGTGCACATATTTATCCATCAGCTTGGCGATGGGGTAGGTGTACTGCGACAGGCCTATTTCTTGGCTGGTGAAAGCGTTAGTAATCCTATACCGTCTCTCTGGCTGCCCGCTTGCTGCGATAGTGAAGGAGACATTCTCGCCCTTTATCGTCTTTAGATCTCTTCTTATTGTCCGAATCGTCATCTGGTTTTCGCTCCCCCGCAGCCCCAGCTGGGCCGCAGCGGACGCGAGGAGAAGGGTCTTCTCTGACCCGTCGTCAAGGACGGCGTAAGTGTCCATGACCTTATCTTGGTAACTCAGTGTTACGCGGACCACCTTTAAGAGCACCCGGGCGCCCCCGCTGCTGGCGGGGTCAATGTACATAACACTTGCCTTTGTGCTGCTTGAGGGTGCAGGCTTTCTTCTGTTACTGTCGTGTAGGACATCTAGGTGGGCTCCGTCACACCGACTACACCTCTTCTTTAAGCGGCAATCGGCTGCCATGTGACTGCGCGCACATCGGTAACAGCGTCGGTTGGACTTTATCCATTGACTCACCTCGTCGGCGGTCATCCTCTTGAACGTGTCACATTGTGACAACCAGTGTTCCTTTTCGCAGTACGGGCACACCATCTTCCACTTCTCTTTCATCGAGGGGGTACTGTGGTTCTTGCTGCTCGGTACTGATTCTGATTGGTGCATGACGGTCACCAATCTTCGGCCATCGTTTGCTCTCCTAGGTCCCTCTCTGGAGCTTGGGGTGCTCCGCATGAACGTATCCAACCGTAGGCTGTTGACTTCTCTCGCCAGGAAGTCGGCTAGGTCTAGGAGGGATGGCTCGGGACCGTTAGGATCACGGTGGTCTCTTTGCCGCCTGAAGCGCTCTTGTCGGGCGGGCGGAAGCTTCTCTAAAATCCTCTCTACATTAGAGTTCGCGTACAGTTCGTGCATACCCTTTTCTCTTTGCGCCCCCAGCATCCTACCAGGGATTGTACCTTGATAGACAGGTCATCTAGTGAGCGATTGTCTGTGGCTGGGGGTAGGCGGTCAATATGCCTTATCTCTTGTATTACGTAGTCCCATATGCGTCCATATCTTTGGTCGAGTGCTGCTAGAGCCGCTGTGTATGGGGTAGTAGAGGTGGCATAGGCCAGCGCTATATTGTGCGCTCGGGGCACCTTGAGGTGCTTCAGTAGGATAGCATACTTGTACGGTTCATCAGCTACATCGGACATCATTGTCTCTAAGCACATTCGTAGCTCCGTGTACTGTGCTCTGTTCTCGTGGGTGAAGTCCGGAAACGTCGGTGTGCCAATGTATGATGCCATGGATGGCTGGCACATCGGTGAGCGTTGGAAGAGAGGCCTCCTAGGCGAGTCTCCTCTTACGCCTCTTGGTGGGCTGGTACCTGCTGGGTACCATGGCCCGCGTATCCAGGTGCTGTTCCTCGGGGCTGGTCGTGCGTCAAGCTCACCCGTGAATTGAGTCGGGGGTCTGTAGCGCAGAGCCGCGGGGGTAGAGCCTGGGCTGTACTGGACCTCCTGGTCCTGTGGAGTACTGTGCTGCTGTCGGGCTTGACTCTCCTCCTCTCCCTCTTCTTCTTCCTCTGGCAGGTCCTCTAGATCCTGTAGTTGTCTATTTAGCCTCTCCGCGGTGTAGACCGTTTCTTCCTTGTAGCTGGGTCTCGCGTGGACCGGTCGGGGAAGGAGTTCGGAGGGGGGTATAGGCTCTCTCTGGTGGTCGGGCTCAGGGTCGCTTGATCGGGTAGGGGAGGGTGCCCTTGACCCTTGTCTTGACGAGGCCCTGGAACCCCGTGCGGAGGGAGGGGGTGTTGCCCTGGTGATCAGCTGATCCATTATCCGCGCTTGTAATCGGTCGCGCTCGGCTTCGCGCTTGGTGAGAGCGAGGTCGCGCTCTGCTTCTCTTTGGGCACCGGCAGCGGCGCGCTGGGCTTCGGCGGCGGCGCGCTGGGCTTCGGCGGCGGCGCGCTGGGCTTCGGCCCGGTCCCTTACCATATTCTCTTCCGTCTGAAGGCGTCTAATCTCTAGATGTATACGATCTTCGTCGCTCCGTTGCTGCGCCTGAAGGCGTTCTCTTTCCATGGAAGAATGTTCGCGCTCACTAAGCGTCTGTGCTTGGAGTCGATCGCGCTCTGTTGAGGCTGCTAGGCTGGCGAGGAATGCCTGTGCCAGCATCTTGTCCGCCTCGCTGGGGGAAGACACTGGTTGAGGTGATCCGCTCCTGGCAGTACTCGTTGGAGATCTGTTCTCCTGTGGCGAGTCCTGGAGATCCATCTCCGGGGTGCTCTCCTCTTCTTGTAGCGGGTAGAGTTCCATCCCTGGAGGGCTGTCTTTATCCTGGAGCTCTCCGGGGACTACTTCTTCGGTCTTGGCGGGGGGTAAAGTCATGTCGGGTCCCTCCTGGTCCCTACCGTGAGCTTGGTCAGTTACGTTAGAACCCACTAGGGCCTCTATTGGCGGGGTAGCCTGGTTGATAGGGTCGGACATAATTTTACTATCTACTTTTTCCGCGTTTACCGTCTGTAGAAAGCTAGGTAGTATATTGGCAACGTAATCCTCTAAGTACTGAGGTGTCTGCCGTCTACGCTGCGGGCGATCTACTTTAGGAGAACCGTTTTGTGGAGTGTTCATCATAGGCCATGTCAATATTAATACCACTATATTAATATTACACTAGTTACCTTCCGGCTCGAAGGACCAATTGTAACTGAGGGGTACAATTCCCTGACTGTATTGATAAGTATGGTATCATTAAACCACTACCGCTTTATGTACTTTAATTACTGGCCATACAGTACACGATATATGAATATGATGAACACTTCCCACAATGAATCGGTTCCACACAAAGGTATAATCAAGTATTTATTGCAGCAAAAGGTACATAATATACTTCTCTATTATACTTTGGATGCGCTTATAAGGCAAAGGAATGTGCGTAGGCAAATCAATAATGAATGTCCATTCTCTGGTTACGCAGGAGGTAATTATACAACCTGTATCTTAGGGAATTATATCTATGGTACACTAGTAATATATAGCGGGAGATACTGGAAGGGTCCCCCCGGTTGTAAGCCAGCAGGGGTAGAGGATCTGTCGGTAGTAGAGAGTCTGGTCAACGATGACTAAGGAGACTCCAAGTACAGGAGACGGTGCAATAGTCTCTTGATCCACAGACGAATACAGCTGTTCTCCGTAGACTGTAGCTCCACAGTGAAGAAAGCTAGCCGGCCTCAGGCTCTCTGAGGCGCCGACTCGACCTGGCTCCTCACAGGGTAAATCCCACACGTGTAGGCGTCGGCGATTCTCCGCTCCTTTCCTGGCCCTGCGTTGTTTCAAACTGTGTTTGACTTCCCCATTTAGTAGCCAGGGCAAGAGTGGCGGACTTTGCTTCATCAAATTGTCCCCTATAGGCTACTCCACCAAAACACTGATGGCATTTTGCAGTAGAGTAGATGCTTTGAGAATATCTGCGTCTTTTGCAACAAGCGCATCATGGCGAGATGACCAGCGAGTGGGACATACGCGTTTTAATGTGATACTACACGAAGTAACAACAACCATATCAACATTTACCACAAACTCACGTTTTCTTGTTGGCAGTGTGTGTCCGTGATTGTAGCCTACCTGTAAATCTGGCTCACCCCGACTAATGTTGTTGGCGCCGGGGGCTGGGGCTTTTCAACAACTTAAGCTTCCTCCCGCAGGAGGAGAGTAGGGCGGAAAAAATATACATCTATAGCTTGGACAATTTGTCTTTTCGTTGGTCCCTTTTATCTTTTTCTTTGCGTTTTGTCGCTCCACTTTTGTGTTTATAACTGCTCCCGCTCATGCTTAGGCAGGGCTCTGTTGACAAGTGATTGATGATGACGTTCATTTATGTATGATGTTGATGGACGGCTGATGACGATTTTACCCAAAATACATTTGGAGATGGAGATTCACTTGCAATTTTTCATGTTTTAATGTTAAATGTGAGTGTGAAAATAGCAGCACAAGTTCAACTCATATTATAGGCTACGATGCTTTATACCTAATATATGACCACAAACGTCAGTGCACTCAGTGGCGCGAGGCAGCAGGGCCCGCCTGCCAATATCTCGGGGGCGGAGCCTGCTGCCTCGGCGACGGGCCCCCATTGGGTCCCGACCGTCCCGGCCCGGGGAGCACCGCCCCTACAGCCCCCCCTGAAGCTCCGCCCCTGTGTAGGATCAAATATAATTGACAGTGTCATGGCAGGCCAGTATAAACTCTGTTTCACCTCCACCAAGCAGACAACCACAATGGTGCCAGAGAGAGAGAAAGAGAGAGAGAGAGAGAGAGAGTAAATAGTTTCATCTATGAGAGTTACCCAGTTTGCTCTGATTGTGTCCTAGTCTCATACTTACATGACTCCCTCGACCCCCTGCAGTTTGCATACCAGGCAAACATCGGGGTGGAGGATGCAATCATCTACATGCTCCACAGAGCGTACACGCACCTGGAGAAGCCGTGCAGCTCAGTGAGGATTATGTTCTTTGATTTCTCCAGCGCCTTCAACACCATCCAGCCGTCACTGCTAGCGGAGAAGCTCTCCGCGATGCAGCTGGAGCATGGCTTGGTGGCCTGGATCAAGGACTATCTCACTGAGAGGCCACAGTACGTCAGACTAAAGGACAGTCAGTCTGACGTACTGGTGAGCAACACCGGCGCCCCCCAAGGAACTGTGCTGTCACCCTTCCTCTTCACCCTCTACACCTCAGACTTCTGCCGCAACTCAAGCGGGTGTCACCTGCAGAAGTTCTCAGACGACTCCTCCATCGTAAGCTACATCACCGACGATGATGAGGAGGAGTACAGAGCCCTGGTGGAGAGCTTCGTCGGGTGGAGCGACAGCAACCACCTCCAACTCAACACCAGTAAGACCAAGGAGCTGGTGGTGGACTTCCGGAGGGGCAAGAAGAGGCCCCCCCCGATTCCCATCTCCATCCGAGGGGTGGATGTGGAGATGGTGGACTCATACAAGTTCCTTGGGGTACACCTGAACAATAAACTGGACTGGTCGGATAACACAGAGGCCCTCTACAGGAAGGGACAGAGCAGGCTGTTCTTCCTGAGGAGACTCAGGTCCTTCAATGTGTGCAACAGACTGCTGCAGTCTTTTTACCAGTCTGTTGTGGCCAGCATCCTCTTCTATGCTGTGGCATGCTGGGGAGGCTACATCAACTCAAGGGACACCAACAAGCTCAACAAGCTGGTGAGGAAGGCTAGCTCCGTGGTGGGAGTCGAGCTACCTAGACTTGAGGTGATGGCAGAGAGGGGGATGATAAGGAAGCTGGCTGCCATCATGGAGAACCCCTACCACCCCCTCTACGACGAGCTAGTCAAGATGAGAAGCTCGTTCAGCCACAGACTCATTCCCCCACGACACTCAACTAACCGCCTCGGACAGTCCTTCATACCAGCGGCCATCAGGCTCCACAACAGTGGGCAGCGACTAGCAGCCTCCAGGCTCCACAACAGGGGGCAGCGACTAGCAGCCTCCAGGCTCCACAACAGGGGGCAGCGACAGCGACTGCTACCAGACATTGACCTGGGACTTATAGGAACCCAAGGAGGACAACCTACACTACCATAGGCTTACTGCACCTTATGTGGACACTGTGATACTGTGATACTGTGAATAATGTATATTTCAGTGGATACCGTGATACTGTGAATAATGTATACTCAGTAGATAGTCAATTATAACACTACCTCACGCATACTGCACCTTATGTGACACTGTGAATAATGTGAATATTTCTTCAGCTAGTCAGATAGTAAATTATATTGACCATATTGACCAAATTGTTTACACTGCCTGTGTTGTTTTTACTACCTGTACACTGTGTTGTTTACTACCTGTACCCCCCCCCCCCCACCCCCCCCCCCCCCATGCTGCTATGATGCCTGAATTTCCCCAAGGGGATCAATAAAGGAATATCTTATCTTATCTTACATGTACGTCTCTCTTTTCAGATATAGAAAACCTGTCTGAAGACTTGCCTTCAACTCTCTACAGCACAAATTTGAGGAGTGTAGGACAAACTGGCTGGAATTAAGCACCCTCTCCTCTGACACACAGACACACACACACACAAACACACATACACACGCATACAAACTGCATTCACACACATAATGACACATAAGCACACTCAGTCCTCCCTCCCCTTTTCCCTTTTATCTCCTCTCCCCTCCTCTGCTCTCTCAGTTGCGCTCCACTCCTTCCCTTCCTCCTTCCTTTCCTCTCCTCCTCTCGACTCCTCTCATCACCTCTCTGCTCCTCCCCCCTTCTCTCCTCTCTTATCCTCTCCTGTCCTCTCCAGTCCTCTACTCCTCTGCTCTCCCATCTCCTCTCTTTTCCCCTCCGCTCCTCTCCCCTCCTCTCCTCTCTCCTCTCATATCCCCCCTCTCCTAGCCTGTTCTCCTCTCCTCTCCTGTCCTCTCTTCTCCTATCATCATGTCTCCTCCCATCTCCTCTCCTCTCCTCCTTTCTCCTCCTCTCCTCTCCCTTTAATAGTGATGGTGCTCTGGCTGCCCTCCTCATCAGTTACACAGCTTGCTGTCAGAAGGCCACAGAGAGTTCTTGTCAACAACAGCTATGTTGCACCAGCTGTGTGGAAGTTCAAACGTTTTGAATTGATTGATTGATTGATTGATTGATTGATTGATTGATTGATTGATTGATTGATTGATTGATTGATTGATTGAATTGATTGATTGATTGATTGATTGAAAACGTTATTAACAGATTGCAGAATGGGTACAGTACAGTACAGTACAGGTAGGGGGTGGGTGGGGGACACTGTACACTGTACATTGGAATACTGACAAAGCCATACTTGGTCATTTACTGTACAACTGGGTTAGGACATTTGTAGGGGCCAGTTTCGAATTGCAGTCTCCCATAGGTGTTCTTTGAGAGTGTTTTTGAAAGTGGGTAGTGATTCACATTCCTTTACAGCTTTGGGTAGGGCGTTCCACATTGATGTGGCATAATTGCGAAACGTGTTTAGTCCCTTGTTTGAGCCGAATCTGGGTTTAACATGATTTGTGGAGCTCCCTCTGGTGTTGTGATCGTGGTATTTACTGACCTTTGGGAAGTATTTTGACATGTACATGGGTACCTTGGTCGTGTATTGTATCTTGTAGACCAGGCCTATTGCAAGTTGCTGTACTCTGTCGTCTACTCTAAGCCATCCTAGGTTGTCAAAGTGGGCAGGGGTGAGGTGGGTTCTAGGAGTCAGGTCAAGCAGTAGTCTGACTAGTTTGTTTTGAGATGTTTGTAATTTGGTTTTTAGCGCCTTTGAGGTGCTTTGGTATCATGAGGTGCAAGCATAGTCGTAGTACCCTTGAATGAGTGCTCCTGCCAGAGTCTTCAGGGTATTCTTGTTTACCAGAGAGGAGATCTGGTACAAGAATCAAGTTCGTTGGTTGACTTTTTTTTATTACATTGGATGCCATTTTGTCACAGGAAAGATTCGCCTCTAGGATGGAACCCAGGTAGGTAATTTCATCTTTCCTTGTGACAATATTGTCACCCACTGTAACTGAGAAGCCGTCGGTCTTACTGAGTTTGTTATTTGAACTGAAGAGAATGGACTCTGTTTTGCCCATGTGTAATGATAGTTTGTTATCGGCGAGCCATATGCAGATTTTGCCTAGTTCCGAGCTGAGGGTTTTTTCAACCTCTAACTTGTTCTTGTCAGAGACCAGCAGGGCTGAGTCGTCCGCAAACAGGAACAAGTTGCAGTCACAAGCTGACGACATGTCATTTGCATGAATTAGGAACAGTAGCGGTCCTAGTATGCTTCCTTGTGGAACACCACAGCTCACTGGGAGGGGGGGGGGGGTAGGGTACCGTTTATGTAGAGGCTAGTTCTAATGCAAGCTAGTTCTAACGTAGACTAGTTCTAACGTGGGCTAGTTCTAATGTAGGCTAGGTTTTAATGTACATTCTAGTTCAAACATAGAGGCTAGTTCTAACATACATTCAAAACACAGTCAACTCCTTCTAAATGAAATAGTCAACTTCTCTAAATGAAACAGTCGACTCAACTCCCTCTAAATGAAACAGTCAACTCCCTCAAAATCCAATAGTCAACTTCTCTAAATGGATCAGTCAACTCCCTCTAAATGAAACAGTCAACTTCTCTAAATGGAACAGTCAACTCCTCTAAATGAAACAGTCAACTCGGAAAGATATGACTCGTTTTCATTTTGGTTATAACTGAACATACGTAAAGTACGTAGGTAAACACCTTTGAATTCTGGCAAAGTGGTGTTAGTCTTTTAGACTGAATCTGTATTAGACAACACTCCATTTCTGTATGAGCTCAGGGCCTGTGCCTGTGAGAGATAGCGAAGTCAATAGATTTGATTTTGGCGCAGTGATTTCATCACCTCAAAAGCCCTGTTGTTTTTTGAAAAACTGGGCTTTTGAGGTGATGAAATCACTGCGCCCAGGCAGCAGTGGTTCGGCAAAAATGTGTTCCTGTTACAATCAGCCCCGCTTTGGCCCCACGTACAATCATGTGCCGCTCATAAACAATCCTCTGCTACCATCCTGCGGCCTGTCGGCGCTACTACATGTGTTCACCCTTTGCCTGTGTCTCTGTGTATCTGTATTTATTAGCCTGTTGTCTGTCATCGCTAATCTGCTCCCTGTGTATCCCTGTGTGCCCCGTTGTATAGTCTAGTATGTCTCCCCGGTGTCTGTATCTATTGTATTGTGATTTAGTCTGTCTGTATTTAGTCCTGTCTTGCATTCTAGTCGTGTTCTCGTCTGTCCTCCTGCAGCTGTTGCCCCTTGTAATCAACGTCCGTATTTATGCCTGCCTGCCCCGTGTCTCCCTGTGGCGCCATTGTTCTGTTCACCCCGTATACTGCCTACCTTGTCTGTGTGAAGCTCCCCGTCTACCGTGTTCCCTATTATCCTGTCGTGCTACTCCGTTCACCATTTGTGAAGCTCCCTGTCTGCCGTTATCCTGTCCTGTTCCCTGCCATTCCTGCTGTTCGCGGAATTGCCCTTGTTATCCTGTATTTCCCTGTGAGTCCGTTCCATCTTTCCACGTTTTCCAGCATTGCTGAGGTTTTGGTTTTCCGGGTTTTGAAGTTTGGTTTTGTGCCTTGTAACGCTCCTTGTTTACTGCTGCTCAATAAAGCCTTTTTTCATTATACTTCACTCCGTCGACTCTGCCTCGTCTCTGTTCGCTCACTGTCTGCAATTGGGTTATATTATCATAAAGTCATCGCGTCTCGCTCCTGCCATTATGAGATAACTCTTATCTCCTAGCACCTACTGTGCTCATGAACAAACAATTTGCACCCATGCACGTGACCAGGCCACGCCCCAGCGTCCTACTATAAGACACCGGTCATGGTCACACTCTACCTTCCTCTTTTTTGTTTCCAACATGGACGTTGCAGTGCACTCCATGAACTAGTTGTTATGAAATGCAGAGAGAAATTACACAATGTTGGGTTTTCGCCGGAGATTCACCAGCCCCTGGAATCTTCTCGGCACATCCTAACAGCGCATCGGGCCTGTCCTGGGGTTTCCTTGTCTCGTGACAGCGGATCGAGGGACGTTGCGCGGCGGCTAGCTGTCGGGCTAGGTCGCGCACAGGTAGGGCCTGCGCTGCCAGGCATTAATGCTAGCATTTGTGATACTGCTTGTTGTCCCGTGAGACAGCCGAGTCGTGTATTGGCGCGAGGGGCAGGATATTTGGGAAAACATGGTCGTCATGACTCTGTTTTGGGTGTTTTCCCAGCTATCCTAGTGCAATGCTGGGTTTCCGTTCTTGTTCCCCGCCGAGGGCTGTCTTTACTAGAAGGTCTTCCCTCCTCTTAACTATTCATGCTGACGGTCAATCGGTGTCTAATGTTGGGAGTTTTGATGGGGGCTTGTTTACCATTTTCATGGGTGGATGGGCTGAGGCCTAGGGCTGGTGTGCTTTTTGTGAATCTATGAATTGTGTGCGGGACTGGTGTTTTTCTCTGGTCTGCATCCCCTTAACATTTGTGTGTATGGGCTAGCCCATTCTGCAGTGTGTTAGTGGAGTTTTTGTTCATTTATTCATTTACCCCTTCATGGGTGCACACCACAGTGGAGGTTGCTGCATGCCTACTAGTGAGGCAGTGCTTCACTAGTAGTAGTCTTTTGTCTGCAGCCACCACTGGTGCTCCATGCTTGTGAAGCAGGTGGCATCAGTCCTTTGCCTCTGACATGGTGGAACGGTGTCCCGCCCGGCCGACGCCATGAGGCGAGTCGGCCTGGCAGGTGGCTGGTGGGCTGTTAAAGCCTATACCGGCGCAGTATAGAATTAGCAGCGACTAGCAAAATAGTTTGAATTGCTGTTTTTTCTGTAAAAAATGGTGTCGGGTGGTGGGGCCTTAGGGCCAGCCGACGTCGAAACATCGTGCAAGGTTTTGAGGGCTAATAGTTTTTGACCTAGCCGCAAGCTATAACCGCAGGGAGGGCTAGGATGCTGTCAACGATTGTTTACAGACATCTTGGTTGGATCAGTCTCCCCTTGAGGAAGAGAGACGTTTTTTCCCTCCTCAGGGCTCCCCTCTCCGCAAAGGGACTTTGGTCTTTCCGCAGGAGCGCGGGCGGTATTTGACCTAGGCCCCACACCGCCTCACACCGCGCAGCCAGAGGCCCTCAAGCAGCGGCCGTGTTTCCCCCTCCGGAGGTACCCTGGACACAAAGAAAACAGGTGATCGCAAGGCCGACAGCCTTGGCGGCCGAGGGATGGGCTACATTAGATGAGCACGCCCTAAAAAAACTTCGCCGTCTAGCTGTGTCTAGCTCGCTCTCCTGTCACCCCCCCCCCCCCAACACCAGCGGGGTAAGGGCTCTGATTTGTTTCCTTTGGCTGCGGGCCGCATGCCTTCAATGAAGCGCAAGCAGCCCCACGTTTCGCTTATCATGGGGACAGGGGCTGACACCCAGTTGCTGGCTAGGCCTGGGTCTGTCCGTGAGAATGTTGTGCTGTCAAGCGGCTCCCACGCCACACGTTCTGCGTCTGTGTTTGGTGAGCCTGGTGTTGTGTCTGTCAACAACAAAGGTTGTCAGCGGGGGAGCTCGAGGCCCTTGGGGTTGCAGTGCGAGTTCCCCCAGTCCTCGCCAGGCTGGGTATCACGTTAGTGCCTCCCACGGCCGGAAGACCGGCGGTGGTCAGGCAGGCGCGCGTGATTTGGGTGGTAGTAATATCACTGCAGGGCTACGGTGTGTAGGAACCCACCCTATCGGGCAGTGTGGGGACCTCACGCCTTGCATGTCCAGCTGTAGAACAGTTCCTCAGCAATCCATGCCGGGGAGGTGTTCAGTGGGGGAGCTTTTGTCACCCAGTGTGATGTCAGCTTCCCCCGTATCAAACCGGCCCTTTCTGTCGGGGTCCCCCCTTGGGTGCGATTGCCTCGTTGGTAGTGTCAGGGTCCGATATCCTGACTCCGCGAGACACCCTGCTCGCACGGTTGGCGGGTCCAGGGTTGGCAACACACAGCGGACCAGCACCAAGTGGCGGCGGGTGCGCTTGGGATTATCATCACATATGGCTACAGCAGTGCCATATGTCGAGGTGGATGGAGAGAACGCTGAGGCGGGGACTTGTGTTTACACAACCACACCCGTTTTCAGGTTTGGTACAGACCCTATTGTCGGGGTCAACAGCAGTGACAGCTCTGGCCGACGAGATCCAATCTCTGTGGGCGATGCGTGGCGTTTCCTCCCGGTATTCTCTGGTGCCCGAGAAATCGGGGGGGGGGGGGGTGTCAGACCCATACTGGACCTGTCCCATGGAAGGTTCAGAATGTTGACCGTCTCCCACCTGTTAGACGCTGTCAGGTGGGGGCCTGGGTCTCCTCCATAGACCTGTAGGATGCGTATTCGCATCCCGATCTCCATCCTAGGGCTTACCTACGCTTTCTTTGCAGGGCTTAGCACCAGAGGCTGCCGTTTGGCTACTCTCTGGCTCCCCGCATCTTCACCAAGTGCGTGGAGACCGCGCTGGGGCCTCTGCGTTGTGGGGGGTTACGAATTGTATTCTGCCCTGGACGACGTTCTGGTCCTTGGCCGGTCAGGGTAGATCGCCAGGTCTCATACCAGGTTCTTCTCTTCCCAGTCAACGGATGGAGTACTTGGGCTTTTTCTAAGCTCAAGATCTATATGGGCATCCCTCTCGGAGCAGGGGCGAGTGGTTGGGTTCTCGGCACGCTTGGGAGGTTCCGTCCTAGGACGGTTACGGCACTGTCCGTGATGCGCCTGCTGCTGGGGTCCCTCTTGGCCTCCTCTTCATGGGGAGGATGCAGAGGTGGTTTTTTCCAGTATGGAAATGGACCCGGTGTGAGACATTTGGAAGCGGCTGAAGGTTCCCATGTCAGTACTGGGGGACCTCGTCTTCTGGGGAGGGTCTGGTGCCCTCACCTGCGGGGTCCCCTTGGGCAGCAGGCTGTCACACGTCACGGTCTTCACAGATGCCTCCCTCATGGGATGGGGGGGACGTGTCGGACCAACGCAGTAGGGGGCAGGTGCCATGCTGCCCAGTCTGCGCTACATTCAATGTGTTGGGATTGAAGGCAGTCCTTCTGGTCCTCAAACGGCTTGACCACCTTGGGCAAGCGTGTTTTGGTCAGGACGGACAACACGACGTCAGCGTCGTATATTGTCGGACAGGGAGGAGTGCGCTCCCCCCGTCTGCACCGGGCGGCAATTGGGCTCTGGCTATGGCCGTTCTCCATCTGCTCTGCCTGAGGGCTCTCCACATCCCCGGCAGGGTGAATGTGGGTGCAGGTGTGATGTCGCGGGGCGGTCCTCACCCTGACGAGTGGGGACTACGTCCAGACATAGTGGCCAGACATTCCGTGGCCGTCCGGGATTCTGTACGCTTTCCCCCCTTACACCTGATAGCTCAGCTGTTGGGGCGGGTATGTCGGGAGCGCGGGACTTGGTCCTGGTCGTGCCGGGGCTCAGCTGTGTGGTCCCCGGCCCTTATTCAGCTCTTGGTGGCCCCACCGTGGCCTGTTCCGTGGTCACCGCGGGCCTTCTCTCAGGCACACGGAACTCTGTTCTGCCTTCCTGTTCTGGGGCAGCCTCTAGGCTTGGCTGCTGACAGTGTGAATCTGGTGCGTCTTGACTATTCTGTGGTTAACGCTATCCGGTACGCACGCACTCCGTCCTCTACCGCGGCTTACGCTGGGGAGTGGTGTATGGTCGAGTGTGGGGGCGGAACGTTGTTCAGCCACCCTCTCGTGGGACGTTCCTGATTGGCGCTCTGCGTCTCAAGCCTGTGGAACGTTCGTGGCCACACCAACAGCTCCTTCCCTTTTTTCACCACCGTAAAGTGCCTGTATACACCACTTTAGCTTAGTGCCGAAATAGTTATTGGAAAGGAGTTACGTTATTGGAGAAAAGGAGCTGCATTGACATTATATCTCTCACAATTTTTCGAGGAAATACAGCGATAATGTCTTCGCCACCGGAGTGTCTAGAACAGGGGTCAGCAACCTTTTTTTACATGGAGTGCCTGTTTGAAATATAGTTGTAACTAGTGTGCCTCAACAATATTCCATGCATCGAATTTTTTTTTCTCATAATCAGGTCTTTTTAATCATAATTTTTACATTATTACATCATTATTGTTATTGTTATTATTAACAATATTATTATGATGGTTGTATCAACCCTAAATCTGAGTTGGGGGGGGGAATGCAATGCAGACAAACAGCTGCATACAGTGCGACCATTTCACTCACATTTGCCCATTCATTTTTGGACACATCACACACCATCGGTGTGTGTACTGTACGTGTGCTGTCATAGCTCCACCTATAGGCCTAATGGCGAACACCAGGAGAACACCAGGATGTGAATGGAGGGTGAATGTGAGGTATATTGTGTAAATAAGTTTTGATTGATCGCAAGACTACACTGTAAAAAAATAAATAATAATAAGTTACCAGAACTAAAAAATATTGAGTTCAGTTACTGTGCATTAAGGTTTTTCAGTTTTCAATCCATAATAAGTTAACAGAAAAATAAGTACACAACCACATTATTTCAACCTAATAAAACTATGTTTATTGTCATTGTTTTAAGAACATATTTGACTTGGTAATACTCACATTTTGAGTAAAAAAATGGCTTTTAACATGTGCAATGTTCAATGAAATAGAAAAATAAATAATAAAATGTGTTGATTAATCCCACTGGTCACAATGGTGACCGTAATAATGTTTTTGTTATAAGGCTCTGCAAATGTTACTGAATGATGTAGCAATGTATTTCCAGCTAAATTGAAATAATAAACAAATAAAGCGTCTCAATTAAATATGTGGCAGTAAAAAGAACCTGTGGGAGGATTTCAACAAGATAAATGCGACAACAGTACAAAATATTTATAATATAATTATAATATTTTTATTTTAATGCTGCCCCCTGTGCCAATGAAAATACCCCCACGTGCCTATGCAGGCACGCGTGCCTAGGGTTGCCTACCCCTGGTCTAGAAGATGATGATCATTCTGACCTCCACCGGCGCTTCACATTAGGGGCGCATCGCTGAGCAATCCCCGCCGGCATTGCCTCCGGCTCTGCAGCTGGACACTTTGCTTGGGAGGCGTTCGGCCGTGTGAGGGCTGACGGCCTCTCTGGGCGGGTGATGTTTTTTGTGATGCGGGCGCCAGGTGTGTCAGTTGTGGGGGGACAACTGCACAGCTTACGAAGGTCGGCTCCAGGCTAGGATCCTTTTCGCTGCCCCTTAGCGGCATGGAGGGGGTTCTAGTCTGATGCCCCACCATAACATTAGCTCCTCCTCAAGTGAAGTCGTAGCTTTGTTTTCCTGGGACAGTGATTCCGAATCTGCAGTTCAATTCCCCGGGTCTCTGGACAAACGGATACCCTCTGTCGCCATGCTGGCCCCGCTTTTCAAGATGAAAAACACCCGGTGCGAGGGAGGTGAGCTTGGTGTTCGTTATGAGAATATCTCCAAGCTCAGGTCGGCTACAGCCCACGTACAATTAGGGGTTTGCTGCCGACACCGCTGTGTCTGGTAAACACCGCTTTGAAGAGGGGCGTGTGTTGCCTTTTTCCCTTTTTTCTTTGGATAAGAAGAGGAAAAGACAGCGGCTGTCTGAAGTGTTGGCCTATATTGCTTTTCTCATGTTGTACAGTTTTCAGTAGTAGCCGCTTAGCTTGCTTCTGCGTTAGCTAGTGGCTAGCGATAGCCGGTATGAGCTAACTGTTAGCCAGTTAGCTGTTTAGCTACGACGTTAGCTGCCGGCTGCGCTCGGCTGGGGACGTTAGCTTGATGCTATCAGTTAGCCTAGAGTTAGCTGTTTAGCTTGTGCTACAACCATTGGCGTAGCCGTGAGAATAGCAGGCCCTGGCACTCTGACTACAATGTCATCTTTGGCAGAAGATGTCGTCGGGCCTGCGCAATGACCGGCTGCAGGAGGGGGGCGTCACGCCGGAGCGGGGCTCCGGCCATTGCTTCTTCTGGCCTTGCCAGCGAGAGGCCTTCGTCAACGTGGTAGACCAACCTGTGTTGCGGCCTTTCGTCCTGCGTTCATTGGTGCAGGTAAGGTGTCCATTGGACATTACCCCACTCTTCCTTCCTTCCCCTCCCGAATGTTTTTGTTAATAACGATGTCTTTGTCTACAAAACATATTATGTTACTTCACTACATTTGGAGATACGACGTGTGGTGTGCAAATTGTCTTGGTCGCTTTGTATAGCTTAGGTTAGCGTTGGCCAAGGCTTGTGCCTTCTCTCTACCTAAGAACAGCATTGTTTTTTACGTGAGTAAAGATGAACTGGGTTTTTTGTTGTATGATGAGAAGTTGTGTGTCTTCATGTAACGTTTAGACAATGTGGCTGAGCCCACAACTGGCTGGGTTACCCTACAATGCTGTGCATAGTGGCATATGATCGAGGGCTGAGTCCCTCTCTTAGCTTGTTATTCTTTACTTGAGGGTAATGATGAAGATAACAAGTGTCAAGTTTTTTTCACACATAAGCAGAGCTGCGGGAAACCTGTTTCAAACAAGGTTTTTCGGCTGTGCTGGCGTGCGTGATGTAAAGCTTTTACTCAACACATTTGGCGTCGTATCAGGGGTAAGGTGGTGAGGGGTGGGTGGCATTATTCCTGCCCCCCCCCTCAAATATGATTTTGTTTACAAAATGTGTGTTGATTCACTATATTTTGGGGGATACGGTGTAATTCCCTCAGCTTCTGCTGGGGTTGTGCTCTTGCTTAGAGAGAGGCAATTTCTCTGAAAATTGTTGGTCTCTGTCATGTAGACTTAGCAAGGCCTGTGACCAGCACTTGATCGAGGACTTATGTCTTCTCTCATCATAAAAAACGGCGTTCCTCTTGCAGTAGTGTGAGTGAACTTTTGCCCTTTTTTATTGTGATAGAGGGTTGTGTGTATCGTATTCACGTTTAAGTAAACGTGGCATTGAATCCACAACTGGGTTAGGTGTTGGCCTACAGAAGTTACATGTGTAGCTCTTGTACCAAGGCCCTTGGCCTCTCTCTTGGTCTGTGTTTTTTAAAGGTGTAAAAATGCAGGTGGCAAGTTCACACATGAGCCTGAAGCCATGTATAGAGCCAGTTTTTGCACAGACGAGGTTATCGTCTGTGGCTGGCGTGCAGATTGATTGATTGATTGATTGAAAACTTTATTAACAGATTGCAGAATGGGTACAATACAGTACAGCTCAATACACACAATTGTTAAGGGGATGCAGACCAGAGAAAGACTTTCGTCTTGTTTCCACCAGGGTCCCCCATTTTCAATTCATCAGGACATATATGACATACATGACATACAGATAGTCAGTACTGCTACATCTATACATTTATGACATACCAGATTTGCAAATACAGTACTGTTTGTGATACAGAAGGAGTCAAGAAAAGGGAGTATATACATTTGACGTAGAAACTGTACATTGGAGGAGGTTGGGTGGGGGGGGTTGGGTACACTGGGATATTGACAACCATACTGGGTAATTTACATTGGAGGTGGTTGGGGGGGGGGGGGGGGGGCACACTGTATAAGCAAGCAAAACTGTACATTGAGGGGGGGGGAGACTCTGTACAAACAAACAAAATTGTACATTGGACTATTGACAAAACCATACTAGGTAAATGACTGTACATTGGAGGGGGTTGGGTTAGGATATTTACAGGGGCCAGTGTTGAATTGCAGTCTCCCGTAGGTGTCTCTTGAGAGAGGTTTTGAAAGTGGGTAGTGATCCACATTCCTTTACAGCTTTGGGTAGGGCGTTCCACATTGATGTGGCATAATTGCGAAACGTGTTTAGTCCCTTATTTGAGCCGAATCTGGGTTTAACATGATTTGTGGAGCTCCCTCTGGTGTTGTGATCGTGGTATTCACTGACCTTTGGGAAGTATTTTGCCATGTACATGGGTACCTTGGTCGTGTAGTGTATCTTGTAGACCAGGCCCATTGCAAGTTGCTGTACTCTGTCATCTACTCTAAGCCATCCTAGGTTGTCAAAGTGGGCAGGGGTGAGGTGGGTTCTAGGAGTAAGGTCAAGCAGTAGTCTGACCAGTTTGTTTTGAGATGTTTGTAATTTTGTTTTTAGCGCCTTTGAGGTGCTTTGGTACCATGAGGTGCAAGCATAGTCGTAGTACCCCTGAATGAGTGCTCCTGCCAGAGTCTTCAGGGTATTCTTGTTTACCAGAGAGGAGATCCGGTACAAGAATCGAGTTCGTTGGTTGACTTTTTTTATTACATTGGATGCCATTTTGTCACAGGAGAGATTAGCCTCTAGGATGGAACCCAGGTAGGTAATTTCATCTTTCCTTGTGACAATATTGTCACCCACTGTAACTGAGAAGCCGTCGGTCTTGCTGAGTTTGTTATTTGAACCGAAGAGAATGGACTCTGTTTTGCCCATGTGTAATGATAGTTTGTTATCAGCGAGCCATATGCAGATTCTGCCTAGTTCCGAGCTGAGGGTTTTTTCAACCTGTAACTTGTTCTTGTCAGAGACCAGCAGGGCTGAGTCGTCCGCAAACAGGAACAAGTTGCAGTCACAAGCTGACGACATGTCATTTGCATAAATTAGGAACAGTAGCGGTCCTAGTATGCTTCCTTGTGGAACACCACAGCTCACTGTGAGGGGGGGGGATAGGGTACCGTTTACCTCCACCATCTGTTCCCTCCCCTCAAGGTAGGATTGCATCCAGCTCACTGATAGACTATCAAAACCAATTGCTTTTAGCTTGTCAATCAGAATGGAGTGATTGACCGTGTCAAAGGCCTTTTGTAGGTCCAGCATGACCATGCCGCAGTATTTGCCTGCGTCCACCTCTTGTTTGATGTGGTCATTCAAATAGAGAAGGCATGTGTCAGTGGAGTGGGATGTTCTGAAGCCAGATTGGAATTCGTAGATTAGATTTTTTTCCGCTAGGTACTTTTCGACCTGTTCGTAGACTATTTTTTCCATGACTTTCGAATGTGAAGAATGCAGAATGTGAAGCTGTTACCCTAACAGGTATAATGCGCTTCATGTAGCCCGCTATGACTGGTGTCATGGCTCTGCTTTGTCGTTGCATCGTATCAGGGGTGAGGGGTCATAAGGGGTGGGCTGATAAATCCTCCCCCCCCTGATTTACTGATTGGCAGAGAGGTGGGACCTCCTGCCTGTCAGTTTTCCCTGTCAGCTGAGGGGCAGCGCGTCACAGGGAGGGGGGGGGGTCCCTGGTTCCACTCCATGTTAGGATGGGTGGGTCACGGGATTTACCCCCGGCCATGGGATACGTCACTGGGCGCGTGTTCTATTGGCCAGGAGACATCCGTGAGGTTACAGGCTCTGTGCTGCAGACCGCTGTCTTTGTCAAAGTTGGATGATGCGATGCATTCGAAAACGGTTAGTTTTCTGCTCTGCTCTCTATTACAGTTAAGTGTGTATTTGGCCGTTGGTCACTTGGCCCAATTATTATTGCATGTATCTTTTTCAATTGTACTCACGTGGAGGTCTTTCTGGGGGAACTTCTGTCTTCCCCTCTTATGTGAGGAGCAGAATTGACGGGGTTGCCCTCAGTTGCGTCATATAAGGCCTGTGTCTGTGTCTTATTGACCGGCTTCCTGATGCTCGTCCCAGACAGCATGGAGGGAACGGTGTCTGGTGTTTCTCTTTAGAATTCACCATTGATGTGTTTCGGGTTATTGACGTGCATATAGCTCTGGCCCTGGGTGCTTCCAATGTGGAACCACGTTATGGGCCGGCGCGCCTTGGTTGCCCAATTCATAGAAACTGCGTTTTTTTATGCGGGCGAATAGGAAGGAGATTTTTTATCTCTACCGAGCGCCAGTTCACTAGGTTAGACTCGATGACTCACGTGCATCGCCGGGGGGGGGGGATGACGGAGTAGATCATTACATTGGCGGAGGGGTCTCACGCCCATGAGGTGGGCCGCCAGGAGCAGCGCATTCACATTCTGTCCATCTTGGTGGCGCCCTCTGTGATGTTTTAGATCGACACGCGTACATACCCCCCTCTTAGGACTGGTTCTGGTCGCGCCGGACCAGGTCAGTTAACCCGTTGTCCGCCGGGGCGCAGATCTGCTGTTCTCGTACCCCAAAGGACTTTGTGCTTTTCCGGGGGGAAAATGCCGGGTCGGTCCGGGCTTCGCGGGGATTGATGTTGTGGATGTGTGTGTCATATGTATGCCACTGCGACTTAATAATAATAATAATAATAATAGATCAAATTTATATAGCGCCTTTCATAGAACCCAAGGTCGCTTTACAATCAGGACAAAAAATAGGGCAAGGAAAATAGGGGGGGGGGGGAGAGGGGATGAGGGAAAGTAGGGAATAATGGACCTAATTTAATCTAAAACTAACTGATGGGGAAAGCCTTGGTGAAGAGGTGTGTTTTTAGAGCGGATTTGAAGGTGTCCAGGGTTGGGGCGTTGCGGATTTCGGGGGGGAGAGAGTTCCAGAGGGCAGGGGACGCCACGCTGAAGGCTCTGTCCCCAAAAGTCCGTAACCTGGTGCGAGGGATGGAGAGGAGACCTAGATCAGAGGATCGTAGGTTCCGGGATGGAGTGTGCTGGTGGAGGAGATCAGACAGGTACCGGGGGGCGAGGGCATGGAGGGATTTGTAGGTGAGGAGCAGGAGTTTGAAGGTGATGCGGAACCTGACTGGAAGCCAGTGGAGATGGATGAGGGTGGGGGTGATGTGCTGCCAGGGCTTGGTGTGAGTGAGAACCCTGGCAGCTGAGTTCTGGACATACTGAAGCCTGTCCAGGGCTTTACTTGCCCATAACAGTGACGTGCTTGGTCCATACTGTGTTGTACCTTGCGCTGTGTTAGGGGGCCTGGTCCTTCTCCATTTGTTTCACTCCTCCCTCCCCCTGCTGGGCAGGGATGGGAGGGGGCTGTCAAGGTGGTTGCTGTCAACCCCTCTAGGTGTCCCTGTGTAGGTCCCGGTCCGCCAGGCCCAGGTCCGGACTCGTTCTCGTCGACCTGTTGGCCTGGGTTAACCCTTTGAAGACTGAAACACTTGTACTGCTTGTATAGACTGTGTATACGTGCAGTTATGTTTCTAGGTTTTCTTGGTGGGTTAAGGGAACAACCGCCTCCTGTTAAACTAAACATAAGGTGGTTGGTTCTCCGGTGTGTTGGTAGCAGAGTCGACTCTCGGGTTGAGGCCGGGCTTGACCCTGTCTGCCCGAGAGTGTGCCCCTGCATCTTTCATGACATCTGCCAATTGTGTTGGCCTCTCCTTTGAACCTCTACCCCGCTGGAGGGGTCGGGTTTGTTGAGCTCATGACATGGTGCACAGCATACCGAACACCCCTTCCGCCGGGTACTGTTCTTACAGTAGACCCTTTGGCTAGTCTAGTCCGCAGTGCTCCAGGCACAGGTCGAGTTATGGCCTGTTGCCTGGATTGAGGGATCAACCCCCTTGGGGGTTGTCTCCAAGGTGCGCCGTCTGGCCCCACAGTATTGTGGGGGGGTAGCCTCTTGGGGCTTACGGCCATGCCAACCTGGACACGCCCGATCTCGTCAGATCTCGGAAACTAAGCAGGTTCGGCCCTGGTTAGTTCTTGGATGGGGGACCCCCTGGGAATACCAGGTGCAGTAAGCTAGAGTGCTTCGGGGCGGCGTGCAAAAGGGGGGAAGGGCCTACTCTTGATTTAGGCCCTGTCCGATACGCTGGCGATGTGGGGGGTGGTGTCATCAGTGACCGTCTGGTGGGGTCCCGATGCTACGGCATCGTTGAACTCACCGGGCCCCCTTTTTCGGGGGGTGTCCTGGCCCTCAGGCTGTTCCTGGGGCTGGGTCCTCCTCCGCGCTCCGCTGCTACGGCCTTGCCACAGGGTTGGGTTCTTAACCTTTGACCCTGTGATGTTGGGGGCTGTGACGGGGGTGTTTTGCTTCCCGTTCGTTCGCTGGTGGCATGTGGCATGCGCGCCTGAGTGGTCGCGGGTCCTTCTCTGTGAAGGTATGTCCCACCGTCTGCTCACCCTGTGTGTTTGAGGTGCTAAACCCTCTTCGCACAGTCGGATCCGATTCCCTCCCGTCCCCCTCTAGGGGGGTCCGGGGGCTCGGCTTCTCCCCGGTTCTGATGGTTGTGGGGGGCCTCAGCGGGTACATCTGTCGAGCTTCTGCTCTGCTCAGCTCCTGTGTTCCAAGAGAGCAGAGTGTAAGCTATACGATAATATAACATACGGTTATCCTATAACTATAGTTATATGAGTATAGCGAGCGCTCTGCTCTGACTCACTGAGGACCCCGTGGTCTTCGCCTTCGGTGGTGAAAGACTTGGGAAAGAGCTGTTGGTGTGGCCACAACCCAGCTTATGTAGAGGAGCGGATGTGGGTGTGGCCAGGCGGATCGGTGTGTACAAAAATTATTCATTATTAGATTGGATAAAGGGATAGTTCCAAGAGAGCAGATTGCTCGCTATACTCATATAACTATGGTTATAGGATAACCGTATGTTTTAAGCTGTCTTTTGAAGATGTCTAGCGAGTTGGCTTCCCTGATGTTTTGGGGTAGTGTAAGACCCCTACACATTATTTAATATAACTGAAACACCCCTAAATATGATTTAGTATCACTGAAACACCCCTAAACATTATTTAGTATCACTGAGAGACCTTTACACATTATTTAGTATCACTGAAACACCCCTAAACATTATTTAGTATCACTGAAACACCCCTACACATTATTTAGTATCACTGAGAGACCTTTACACATTATTTAATATCACTGAAACACCCCTACACATTATTTAGTATCACTGAGAGACCTTTACACATTATTTAGTATCACAAAAACACCTCTAAACATTATTTACCATCACTAAAACACCTCTAAACATTATATCATATCACTTAAACACCCCTACACATTATGTAGTATCACTGAAACACCCCTAAACATTATTTACCATCACTGAAATACCTCTACACATTATTTTGTATCACTGGAACACCCCTAAACATTATTTACCATCACTGAAATACCTCTACACATTCTTTTGTATAACTGAAACACCCCTAAACATTATTTAGTATCACTGAAATACCTCTACACATTATTTTGTATCACTGGAACACCCCTAAACATTATTTACCATCACTGAAATACCTCTACACATTATTTTGTATAACTGAAACACCCCTAAACATTATTTAGTATCACTGAAACACCCCTAAACATTATTTACATCACTAAAACACCTATACACATTATTTAGTATCACTGAAACACCCATACATATTATTTAGTATCACTGAAACACCCCTAAACATTATTTAGTATCACTGAAACACCCCTAATCATTATTGAGTATCACTGAAACATTTCTAAACATTATTTAGTATCACTGAAACACCCCTAATCATTATTGAGTATCACTGAAACATTTCTAAACATTATTTAGTATCACTGAAACACCCCTAAACATTATTTAGTATCACTGAAACACCCCTAATCATTATTGAGTATCACTGAAACATTTCTAAACATTATTTAGTATCACTGAAACACCCCTAAACATTATTTAGTATCACTGAAAGACATCTACACATTATTTTGTATAACTGGAACACCCCTAAACATTATTTAATATCACTGAAAGACCTCTACACACTATTTTGTATCACTGAAACACCCCTAAACATTATGTACCATGTTATACAACCTTCAACTTTGAATGGAACACATAGCTATTATATCTTAAAAAAAGAAGCACATCCAAAACACCTTCCCATTCACATGCAAGCATTTTCAAAACCAGCACGACAACGCCGGTTTGAAAGTCCCGAATACATCCTTGTCAAAGGAGGGAGTTTGTGTCCACGTCGCTAATGTGGCATATCCATGAAGAGGACGAGCACCTACACAAAATAATAACGCCTCTGTTTGTGAGGTGAAGTCATGCAGAACATGCATGGTATAGTGTGGAGAAAACAGGGTACTAAGTGCCTCTATCTCCCACTTGAATGGAAGGGAGGGAAAGAGAGAGGAGGATAAAGAAGGGAGAGAATTAGAGAGTGGAGGAGAGATGGGAACAGCAAGAGTGGGCAGACAAAAGTGGGGGCAGGGAAAGGGGGATGTAGAATGATAGAAAGCAAATTAGTAAGAAAGAGCAAGGCGGATAATGAGTGGGTGAGCCACATAGAGAGAAAGATAGAGAGAGTGAGAGCGAGAGAGAGAAAGCAAGAGAGAACATTAGATGGGGAAGGAACAATACTGAAAATGAGAACGATGGAGAGCACATCTGTGATCACAGAGAGAGGGAGATTATCAGGGATTTGGAGAGAGAGAAAGAGGGGGGGGTAAGGGAAGAGAGGAAGCTGGCATGGATGTATCTAGATAGGGGGTAGCTAGATAGGGAGGTAGCTAGATAGTGAGGTAGCTGGAGGATAGGGAGGTAGCTAGATGATAGGGAGGTAGGTAGATGATAAGGAGGTAGCTAGATGATAGGGAGGTAGCTAGATGATAGGGAGGTAGGTAGATGATAAGGAGGTAGCTAGATGATAGGGAGGTAGCTAGATAGGGAGGTAGCTAGATGATAGGGAGGTAGGTAGATGATAAGGAGGTAGCTAGATGATAGGGAGGTAGCTAGATGATAGGGAGGTAGGTAGATGATAAGGAGGTAGCTAGATGATAGGGAGGTAGCTAGATAGGGAGGTAGCTGGAGGATAGGGAGGTAGCTAGATGATAGGGAGGTAGGTAGATGATAAGTAGGTAGCTAGATGATAGGGAGGTAGCTAGATAGGGAGGTAGCTAGATGATAGGGAGGTAGGTAGATGATAAGGAGGTAGCTAGATGATAGGGAGGTAGCTAGATGATAGGGATGTAGCTGGATGATAGGGAGGTAGCTAGATGATAGGGAGGTAGCTAGATGATAGGGAGGTAGCTAGATAGGGAGGTAGCTAGATAGGGAGGTAGCTAGATGATAGGGAGGTAGCTGGAGGATAGGGAGGTAGCTAGCTGATAGGGAGGTAGCTAGATAATAGGGAGGTAGCTAGATAGGGAGGTAGCTAGATGATAGGGAGGTAGCTAGATGATAGGGAGGTAGCTAGATATGGAGGTAGCTAGATGATAAGGAGGTAGCTAGATGATAGGGAGGTAGCTAGATGATAGGGAGGTAGCTAGATGATAGGGAGGTAGCTAGATGATAGGGAGGTAGCTAGATGATAGGGAGGTAGCTAGATGATAGGGATGTCGCTGAATGATATGGAGGTAGCTAGATGATAGGGAGGTAGTTAGATGATAGGGAGGTAGCTGAATGATATGGAGGTAGCTAGATGATAGGGAGGTAAAGGATGATAGGGAGGTAAAGGATGATATGGAGGTAGCTAGAAAGGGAGGTAGCTGAATGATAGGGAGGAATGTGGATGATAGGGAGATAGGTAGATAGGGAGGTAGCTCAATGCAGAGGTATCTGGATGATAAGGATGTAGCTAGATAGGGAGGTAGAAGGGTGATAAGGAGGTAGCTAGATAGGGAGGTAGATGGGTGATGGGAAGGTACCTTGATGATAGGGAGGTAGCTGAATGCAGAGGTAGCTGGAAGATAAGGAGGTAGCTAGATGATAGGGAGGTAGCTGAATGCAGAGGTAGCTGGATGATAAGAAGGTAGCTAGATAAGGAGGTAGCTAGATGATAGGGAGGTAGCTGAATGCAGAGGTAGCTGGAAGATAAGGAGGTAGCTAGATGATAGGGAGGTAGCTGAATGCAGAGGTAGCTGGATGATAAGGAGGTAGCTAGATAGGGAGGTAGATGGGTGATAATAATAATAATAAACTTTATTTGTATAGCACCTTTCATACAGAAACTGCAGCTCAAAGTGCTTCACAACAGAAAAAAGACAGGCATAAAATGAGCACATAAAGGTGATAGGTAAGTAGCTGGACGATAGGGAGGTAGCTGAATGATAGGGAGGTACAGTAGCTTGATGATATGGGGTAGCTAGATAGGGAGGTAGCTGGATGATAGGTAGGTAGTGAGATAGGAAGGCAGCTGGATGATAGGTAGGTAGCAAGATAGGAAGGCAGCTGGATGATAGGTAGGTAGCGAGATAGGAAGGCAGCTGGATGATAGGTAGGTAGCGAGATAGGAAGGCAGCTGGATGATAGGTAGGTAGCGAGATAGGAAGGCAGCTGGATGATAGGGAGGTAGCGAGATAGGAAGGCAGCTGGATGATAGGTAGGTAGCGAGATAGGAAGGCAGCTGGATGATAGGTAGGTAGCGAGATAGGAAGGCAGCTGGATGATAGGTAGGTAGCGAGATAGGAAGGCAGCTGGATGATAGGGAGGTAGCGAGATAGGAAGGCAGCTGGATGATAGGTAGGTAGCGAGATAGGAAGGCAGCTGGATGATAGGTAGGTAGCGAGATAGGAAGGCCGCTGGATGATAGGGAGGTAGCGAGATAGGAAGGCCGCTGGATGATAGGGAGGTAGCGAGATAGGAAGGCAGCTGGATGATAGGGAGGTAGCGAGATAGGAAGGCCGCTGGATGATAGGGAGGTAGCGAGATAGGAAGGCAGCTGGATGATAGGTAGGTAGCGAGATAGGAAGGCAGCTGGATGATAGGGAGGTAGCGAGATAGGAAGGCCGCTGGATGATAGGTAGGTAGCGAGATAGGAAGGCCGCTGGATGATAGGGAGGTAGCGAGATAGGAAGGCAGCTGGATGATATAGATGATATGATGATATAGAGAAGGGGAGAATATATTAGACGGCTGAGCAGCAGTGGTGGGTAGCAGAGTAATTCTACTAATCTCTCCAAAAGCATTCAGTCCTCAGCACCGACACCACCACTCACAGTGTGTGTGTGTGTGTGTGTGTGTGTGTATGTGTGTGTGTGTGTGTGTGTGTGTGTGTGTGTGTGTGTGTGTGTGTGTGTGTGTGTGTGTGTGTGTGTGTGTGTGTGTGTGTGTCTCTGCACGTGTGAGGTGAACATGAAAATAGCTTACCTGAAAATTTTATATTCTGCAAAACCATTTATACCAAAGATATGCAGTATATATGCAAGCTGTTACTAGTGTCATGTTGATAAACGGAAAGGTACTTTTTCCATAATAAACGTGACAGTGGCAACGAGGTAGCAGCTCCTCTTCCATAATGGATACCTTATCGTGATAAATAAGGTCAACACAGAGCAGGTACTGGGCCAGTTCCTTGAATTGAAGTGAAGTCAGCTTTTTGTTTTGTTGTGGACTTATCTGCTGAGTAATATCTAGAAGACACAGTGAAACCACATCTCCAGCAGAAACTCAGGTGAACTTGTACTCAGTGGTGAAAATACGTACACAGTTCCTTCACCTAAAGGTCTCCAATGGACTTTCTTCCAGCAAACGCACAAACAAAAGACAAACACTTGTGTGTGCGTGTGAACAGACACAGCTGAGCACGCAGTCAGAACATTGGACATCCCCACCGAGGCTTCTTTCTCTCTCTCCCTCTCTCTCTCTCTCTCTCTCTCTCTCTCTCTCTCTCTCTCTCTCTCTCTCTCTCTCTCTCTCTCTCTCTCTCTCTCTCTCTCTCTCTCTCTCTCTCTCTCTCTCTCTCTCTCAGGGGCGTATTTAGACCAAGCACTATACCGGGGCACAGGGGGGCATCAAGGTATGTGAAGCGGGCGTGCGAAGCGCGCGCAAGAATTAATTTGTTTGCCGAGTTTGCCAGTTTTTTGCCGAAAATGGGCAGATTTTGTAACTATTTTATTTTTAACTTTATTTCGGTTTTAGGGTTAGGGTTAGGTTAGATGCATCCATCTGTATGGAGAATGGGAGGGGTTTGTCTGATGTTAAAGCCCAACTTGCAGGTAGTTTACATCATTGGTATCTAATTTCATTATTTATTTTTTTCCATTTGACGCCGGAAATGCCACTCAGAAAGCGTTAAAAAGGTCCATGCACGAATAACATGCATGCACGAATCAAAAAAGCTTATCAGACGCTAGCACGGCCGTGACGTCACTCGGGGCAACATATGCCTTATGCCCGTCCGGGTCATAGTACTACTGGGCTGGCTATATGGCTATATGGCTCCTGCTAACGTTAGCATTATGTCTACTGTCGTGAAACATTTTAAATCGGGCCATGCAAAAGAGTTTGGGGAACGAGTCAAATGTGCAGGTCCTCTTCTCAGACCTGTGGGGCAAAGCACTGCACACACATCATGCCGGCTAGCAAGCTACACGTCCCCGGCATGTTGATATGATTTTAGCCCCACTCGGTGCATCAGTCACGATAGCTATGAGCTAACTAACGTTACAAGCTCAAACACCTTATAACTACTACTATTGTCGTGTCCATAAGTTCCCTGGAAGAATACTTGTGAGGACAAAGGTATACAAAGAGGAGAGAACCATTTTAAATCGGGCATTGTTATGAGTTTCGAGAATTCTGGCTACCAAGCTAAGCTAATGTGATGGCCACTAAAGTGGTATCACGTTAGTGTAATTGATTAGTGATGTGTCACAATGTTTTGAGAGTGCTTATATTGTATTTTCCCTGTTAAACCCAGGTAGTGTCATTATATTGGTTGTCACCTAAAAACAACAATATAACTTTGGTCAATAGGTGGCAGTATAGGACTGGTGTTAAACTATTCGCCTTTTGAAGCCGTAGCTTCGCTGTCTAGGGCGCACATGACGAGGGCACTCTCATAATTCAGAGACGCCTCGTTGAAAGAACATCACGTCTGACTTCTCTATTTATTCTAACCAACATTAACCTGTTTTATAGGTGGGTAATACTTTACAAAGCACACAGAAATGTTGTTAATTGTAGACTAAATGTCTAGAGCCCACTGAGTTTATGTTTGGGTCGAGTTTAAGCGTTTAAGACATTGAGTAAAGAATTGTTTGAAGAAGTTGACCGTTGTTGACGATATATTGTCACGGTTACTATTATACTGTATGCAAGTCCTAGTTATGCTTAGAGCATAGATACATAACAAATGCACTTTCGATGCAAGTTAATAAATGACCCAACCAAACTTGGGAGTTAAATACAAACGAGAGTGACACCGAGATACAAGGTGTTTCTTTGGAATGTATGTTGGATCAGACGGTGTGTAGATCTGATGTAGATTGAGATGAGACAGATGAGACTGCTCCATCCCAAATAGCAATGTTTAGACTGAGAGGGGACAGATGAGACTGCTCCCTCCCAATAGGTCTAGGTTGAGATGAGACAGATGAGTCTGCTCCATCCCAATATGTCTAGAATAATAGTGACACAGAAGTACAAGGTGTTTCTGTGTACTATATTGGGGATATGACTGATGATAGACTGATGATAGTGAATGCTTAATAGATATTGATGGTATTTGAACTGTTTGACAGACAAGGAACATAACAATGTCTTAAGAGGAACAGATGAGAATACTCCCTTTCATGTGCTTAGATTAAGACACAACAAATATGCATTATGGCATAAGTCCTGGCCCACCTGAAGCTCATCACAGATCCTGTGCTGGACCCGCTGCAGTTCGCGTACAGAGCCAACAGATCCACAGAGGATGCTGTGAACATGGCTCTGCACTACACGCTGGAACATCTGGACTACGCGGGCAACTATGTCAGGATCCTGTATGTGGACTTCAGCTCGGCCTTCAACACCATCCTTCCACCCATCCTGGAGCACCAGCTATCCCTGCTGCAGGTGCCGGCCTCCACTCGCAGGTGGATTACCGACTTCCTGTCCAACAGGTCTCAGCGGGTGAGGCTGGGGAAGAGCATTTCCAGCTCTAGGTCCACCAGCACCGGTTCCCCGCAGGGCTGCGTTCTATCCCCACTACTGTTCTCCCTGTACACAAACAGCTGTGCCTCTCTGCACCCCTCGGTCAAACTCCTGAAATTCGCTGACGACACCACCCTGGTGGGTCTCATCTCCAGGGGGGACGAGTCGGCCTATAGGAGGGAGATCGAGAGGCTGCAGAGCTGGTGCAGCTGCAACAACCTGGAGCTCAATGCTCAAAAGACAGTGGAGATGGTAGTGGATTTCAGGAAGAAAGCAGCCCTGATTCCTCGGCATGACCATCTCCCGGGATTTGAAGTGGGAGCTCAACATCACGGGCCTGCTCAAGAAGGCCCAGGGGAGGATGTTCTTCCTCCGGCAGTTGAAGAAATATAAACTGCCGAGGACCATGATGGCCCAATTCTACACGGCCATCATTGAGTCCATCCTCACCCACTCCATCATCTCCTGGTTCCCTGCTGCAGCGGCAAAAGATCTTGCCAAGCTGCAGCGGGTGATTCGCTCCGCGGAGAGGGTGATCGGCTGTCCCCTGCCCTCCCTCAGGTCCCTGCACGACTCCAGGGCGCTGAAGAGGGCGAGAAAAATCATGGCCGACCCATCCCACCCCGGTCACAGCCTCTTCACCCTGCTCCCCTCTGGGAGAAGGCTGAGGATCCCAAAGGCTGTGAAAGCTCGACACAGACTGAGCTTCTTCCCCTCAGCCGCCAGGCTGATCAATGCCTCAGGCCCCCCCCCCCCCCTCGGGACCCCCCCCCCCCCCCCCCTCTGCCCCCAAGTGACACTGGCTCAATGACATTGACTGCACTGCACTAGTCCGTACTGGATCTCTGCACACTTCACTTTATATATATATATATATATATATATATATATATATATATATATATATATATATATATATATGTATTTTATTTATTGATTAATCCCCCACTGCACTGTTTTCGTTTCTTGTCTGTGTTGGTGTTTGTTTACTGTGAAAAAAGAAAGAATGCATACACTGTATTGCTGCAACAATTACCAATGTGTTTTACACAAATGGCTCAATAAAGGAATCTGAATCTGAATCTGAATCTGAATGTACAGTATGTAATGATTGGTAACTACATTTAAAAGGACAATGCTGTTGAAATGTATAATGACAAATGATGATGACAAATGTTGTTGAAATAAAGATAATTCAGAGACGCCTCGTTGAAAGAACATCACGTCTGACTTCTCTATTTCTTCTAACCAACATTAACCTGTTTTATAGGTAAATATATCTCTGCTACCAGGTGCCATATTCTGATACCTGTAACAGTTTATTGGGGGCTCGTCCGGGATCAGCGCCACCTGAGGGATGGAAGCTGATCCAGAGATCCTGACATCTTGGACCAAAAGCGACCTGATGAACCAGGAAGCAACCCCCGGTGTAAAGGTCCACTGAACGAGGAGCTGTTCTCCGCCGTATCAACCGAAGTGAAGTGCCTCATCTGATGAAGAGCAACCACAGAGCTGTGTCGACTGCCTCATCTGATGCCAGACGACAACGAGAGCTGCGTCCACTACTCCCTCTGACGAAGAAGAAGGACTGCTGTGTAGAGAGAACCGCCCATCAAGGATAAAGACGCTACAGTGATCCTGGACTGAGTTACTGATGAGAGCCGATGGGTTTGTCTCTATCTATCTTCTTCCTGCTACTTTTGTCCATGGAATGTTATTTATGATTGTGTAATGAAGAAACTCTGATTGTATGATTCCATGTGGCAAATAAAACTCTGAATCTGAATCTCAGTTCACTTACTCGAGATATAACCCTGTGGCCGCCGATATCCCCCAGCGAGGTGCTAAACTCGCTAAGTTCTCGGGTCAATTACTATTTCTATCAAGCTTACTTCATATTCACTAGTTTAGTTATATCCAGTTGATATGAAATATAAGCATAGAAGAGTTGTTAACCTCTTCTTTGTTTGTAATAAACCGAATGTATGTCTGGGAGAACTCTTAATGCCTATAATAACAATAATATTATTATTATCATTACCATCATTATTATCATCATTTTACGAAAGGCCTGTAATGCTACTCATTTGAAAGTCTGATGATATTACTTCACCGTCACCACCGCCACTATCCTCATTTGTGAGGAAAGGCCTGTAATGCTACTCATTTGAAAGTCTGATGATATTACTTCACCATCACCACCGCCACTATCATCATTTTACGAAAGGCCTGTAATGCTACTCATTTGAAAGTCTGATGATATTACTTCACCGTCACCACCGCCACTATCCTCATTTGTGAGGAAAGGCCTGTAATGCTACTCATTTGAAAGTCTGATGATATTACTTCACCGTCACCACCGCCACTATCCTCATTTGTGAGGAAAGGCCTGTAATGCTACTCATTTGAAAGTCTGATGATATTACTTCTCTTTTAATACGTTTTACTACTGCCAATAGTGTAATATTAGCGTACTAACACTTGATCATTATTTGCAAGCCCCAGTACCCCTTATCAATTCGACAGGCCCATCAGTCCGTGGTACCGACCGTCCGGTCCTGCAGTGACTAGATTCTCAGTTTCCCACAAACCCGATGGAGCCCGTCGAACACAGAGATACCGGAACCCGCAAACAACAAACAGTGCCATATATATATATATATATATATATATATATATATATATATATATATATCCTTTATATAACTTTAGCTGAAAAGCAGTAACCAGCAATTGATTCAATCTGCATGGCTTCCAGTTATAGATATACCGTTACCTTCAGACGAGAGCAGGGCGAGGCCAGCGTCGTGACACATTGTGATAGAAAACAGTCCACGAATTCGATAGATATTATAAAAAAGTTGTTTTAATTAGAAAAAAGCAAGTTACATAGAGACTGCATTGGAAATGTCCAATTCAGTAAAAGTGAGTATAAAACAAAAACATCTCTTTTCTAGCATAGCATCGAAGATGAATGGTGTCTGAAGTAAAAAAAAATTGAAATCTGCTCCACGAGACTGAATCTGTGACTTTTATACACATGTCCGTAGCGTCATATAGTAGGCACAGTAAAACACTCCTCTTTCCAACTTGTATCTTTGCCATTGGCTCCTGTCTACTCCACCAGCCAATCAACACACAATTCAGCAAGGATGAACTCCTCCTTTTCTAGTCGTTACTGTAACTGAGAGAGAGTAATAGATTTCTTTGTGCTGGGAAAGCCCCTAGAATTCCATCTGCCTCTACGGGTCCCGGCTTTCTCTGCAGGCAGAGATTCACCCACTGTCAAGGTCAAACGCTCTGTGACCACATTCCTGCACCCTGTGCCGCACAGGCCTCCCCCCTTGCACTCCGACTGTACACAGACACAGACACTTGCGCAAAGCGCACAGCACATATATACATATATACATATATGCATATATATACATATACACATATATATATATGAACACATACCACATATAGCAGGCCTGTACAGTGCGAGATATATCTCGCACGTGCTACAGCAACAGCGGTCTGTGCGATGGATGGATTTACTTCAGTAGCACTGGTGCGATAGGGATTCGGTTCATATAGATACTCTTATTTTGAAAATCCTGTAGCGGGTCTCATTTCTGCCCACGCGCAGCTCCAGCTAGGCTCCGAAAGCTAGCAACGTTCAGGTGCATATGATAATCTTATTTTGAAAAAACTCTTGTGACAACTCGACGAGTCATATCCGCCCTATCCGTGCGCCTTCTGCAAGCAGAGCAGCGCGTTGGTCGGTTGCTGCGTTAACACAGCAGTGCGCCTACACGTCCCGAAATAAGTCCGTGGTGGTTTTTTTTTCTCGCAACGGGTCAAATGCATCTACATGCTTTGCACCGTCGCCATTCCTTTATGCGCACATCGCCCGAAATTAACGTTTATGTACCATTACAATCACTACAACGTTAGCAAGCTAACAAGCTAATCCTGATCACAGGCAGAGCCAGCAGACACAGTGTGGACTGGGAAATGGGGGGGGCACTCTCTCCCCTTCCCTGTGTGTGTGTGTGTGTGTGTGTGCGTGGGTGCGTTTGGAAAGATGATGAAGTCACTAGTCAGGACAGGAGTATATTATAGTAAACTGAGGATGGACAGATAATGTTGATATTCAAATAAACAAGTTTCGAGAGGAGTGGAAGTTTGAAGACAGACTAGACAACAATATGATGCGGGGGTGGTGAGTTGAAACAGTGTGTGTGAATGAATGAATGAAAACTTTATTTAACAGATTGCAGAATGGGTACAGTACAGTACGGCTCAATACACACAATTGTTAAGGGGATGCAGACCTGAGAAAGACGTTTGTCTTGTTTACATCAGGGTCCCCCATTGTGTGTGTGTGTGTGTGTGTGTCCCAACCGACCCCACTTCTATGTTTCAATAAATTATTTGCATTTAAAACTATTAACGCTGACTCATTCCTTCAGTCCACTCAAAATTATGCTAATATTCCTTATGTTGTTTATGATATTAATTGAAAATAGCATATGAGAGTATCATAGTAATAATAACACATGGCGATATACTAAATGACAGCCAAACATGGCACTGCAACTAAATAACACAAATACAATAGGCACATTTGTGACTGTTACAAATATAACACGTTTTATACTTGTGCTACAAGATTTTGGCCTGTGCTACAAAACTATCAACCTCTGTAGCACCAGTGCTATGTGCAAAAAAAGTTAACGTACAGCCCTGACATATAGACACATACAGTAACATATGCCTAGATTTAAAACAGATATATAAAATAAACATATGCTTAAACCTTTATATCCTACAATTGACAGAGAGAACAGGATGTCATAATAACAAGTGTCACTAGTTGGCTGTGACTCTCAACAGTTACCAAGTGCAAGGAATCGGGAAGCAGCCATGGCAGACAGTGAGAGGAAAGGTTTGGTGTGGTCCATCAAAAAGAGCCTGCTCACTCTACCCGCAGATGAACTGTTTCGCATCGCCGAGGCATTGGTGCTAGTGCCAGGGATGGAGGCGTCTGAATTGTTCCACCTCACCGTAGGTGATGAAGAAGGGTGTTTCAACTGTATCACCGACTACCTGTACAGTAAGGCCTTACTGGGGTTAGAGGATGCAGGGTTGGCATACTTATTGCAAATGAAAGATGTGACTGATGGGCTCGTGCAGAGTAAAGTTGTGGGTTCAGAAGAGGGTATATCACAGGGCACACGGTCTAACGGTCAAGGTGATGGTGTAACTGTTGAATTGAATAATGATTTCTGTGATGTTAGTGAGACTATTGAAAATGTGTCCACTGCAGGGGCGGTCAGGTGGCGTAACGGAGATTGCGTTCGTCACCAAACCCCGGAGAGGCTAGATTCGCCTGTTCGAATCCAGCTCACAGCTCCGGGGTTGTCACCAGCTTGGCTGGCCGTTCACACTAATACAATTGGCAGTATTAGAGGGTGGGAGAAGCTGGCGGGGTGGGTCCGGGTCGTTGTAAACAGCGACTCCTACAGTTCGGTCGGGGCGCCTGCTAAGCGCGGATAGGACTTGAGTGGGATAGTGTGATCCTTCCACACGCTACGCCCTCTCAATGAGAATCTGCGCTGCCAGGTGAAAAGAAGCGGTTGATTGGCTGGACGTGTGTCGGAGGAAGCACGTGATAGCCTCCACTCTCGCAGACCGACTATGGGGGGTAAGTGCGCAGCGACCAGGAAGGGGATTGGGAATTGGCATAACGACTAACATTGGGATGGGAGAAAATCGGAGGAAAATGGAGGGGGAAAAAGAACAAAAAAAAAAAAAAAAAAATGTGTCCACTTCTGATGCGACACTCACACTACAGAAAATGCTTACTAGTTATGAGGAGCTGAGTAACCAGGATTTGCAGTATTACCGCTGTGGCAGATGTTTTGAGCAGAATCTGACTAACTGTCCCCACTGTTTCCACTGTGGTGGAACTCAGTATTAGAACACACAGTGCGATGCTCACCGATTGCACATACACCAACACCCACAGTCCACCCACAATGCTTGCTTGTTAGAAGTCCAGGGCCCTCATTTATCAAGTTCTCTTAGAAAGTATTCTATTTTCGTTCTTAAGCACAGAATTTAGAATGTGTGCACGCACAAAAGAAACAGAATTTATCACACGTGCGTACACAGGTCCTACGCACACCTGTCTTCATAAATATCACTTTGCTCCTAAGCGTGAGATCGCTCGTGCATGGTTTTAAGTATTTGCATACCAGAACCGCCCCGATTATCCATATAAGGTAATGAAACACCCCCATGGGATGTGAAATAATGGACTGACCCGAGGGAATTGCGTGTTATGGAGAAATACGAGACTGACAGACATGTACACGTACGGTGATGTCGGATATGATATCTCTTAAAGACCATATTAACTAATAAAGCCCATGCTGGAATATGACTTCCTTTTTTCGTTTTGTTCGATTAATACCCAGGGATTAAAGTTCTCCTCAATTGTATTCCAAATCGCGACGGATTTTCCGTACATTTTCTACCTGCTGCATATGATTTCTAGAGGCATACAATCTATTTTGATGTCAGTATTGGGTAGCCTATATAAACAATAATACGAGAGCATATACAAGAACAATGAATCTCACTGCCATGTATGATGTAGCCTATACGCCATGTGTAGCCTGCCTATGTGATAAATACAAACATGAACTTGAATCCCATCATCATATTTACATAGTCTGTCCACTATGTTTATTACTTTGTTATTTCCCCCCCCTATCTATGTAAAGCGACCTTGCATGGGTCTCTTGAAAGACGCTATATAAAATGAAGCTCTATTATTACTATTGTTATTATTATTATTATTATTATTAAAATACTGTCTTTTGTTAGTCTCAGTGAAGTTTCAACGGAGCGAGGTAATCTATTCTAACCAACACATTGAAGTAGAAAGCATTTCGTTGTGGCCAATCTTATTTGGAAACATGACACAAAATAATAGTATGCCGCTTTTTATTTGAAACAATATTTAATCGCGTTTGGTGGAGGTGGGCGTTCTGTAACCCCTTTCGTGACTGTGATGCACCGAGTGAATCCACAGTCACTTGCTCCTCAATAGGAAACCAACCTAGATTTACCCTGAAGGACTGGTTCTAACCGAACCGTTCGTTATACAAGAATCACAGAGAAATGTCAAAGGTACTCACATTTGCACAAGGGTTTCGGACAGAGATACGGGATGGTTTGAAAGCTTGGTGTTGCTAATAAACATTTTAAATATTTTTTATAATCTGGTCAACACGGCATTATTTCCGGCGTTGGCTGCCTGGTGTGATCACAGCGCATGCGCATCATGCACACAACGCCGGAAATAATGCAGTGTTGACCAGTTTATAAAAAATATTTAAAATGTTTATTAGCAACGCCAAGCTTTCAAACCATCCCGTATCTCTGTCCGAAACCCTCCTGCAACTGTGAGTACCTTTGAAACATCTCTGTGATTCTTGTATAACGAATGGTTCGGTCAGAACCAGTCATTCAGGGTAAATCTAGGTTGGTTTCCTATTGAGGAGCAAGTGACTGTGGATTCACTCGGTGCATCACAGTCACGAAAGGGGCTAGGTGGTTGATGGTGGTTGAGAAATGAGAGAGAGAACCCTTGTAAGTTCTCTCTATTTACACACTGTGGAGCGCAGTTCTGGAAGGTTCTAGCCTGTTCTAACCGGTTCTACTATATGACATCATACTGAAGCTTAACTTGAAATACACTATGACACGGCGGCAGTTACACTAGGTGTTCTGCGTCTGCCCCCCCTGCCAAACAAGCAAGCCAACCTCTTGTTCGCGCATGAGCCCATTATAATTACACTATTGTCGCTATTTCACAATGAACTATAATGAATTACGGTTCATACAGAACACACGCCAGTGTCAGGAGTAATGCACGAAAGCTTATTTCCGCGTTGAAACTAATGCATGAACTGAGGAGCGCATATGCCGTAGTAACGATATTCTACCACTGGGCGTCAGCTAAGCATGCTCAGAGCTGTGCGTAGACATAAGCACAAAGTCAAGTTCACGTTCAAATTGATAAATCCCACACTTTGCTTAGAAATGGTCGTACGCACGGGTTAAGCACATATATGTGCGTACGCCACGTTGATAAATGAGGGCCCAGGAGAAAGCCTGAAGGTTGAATTGAGTTGAATGGTTTTCGGAAATGTCAGGAGCCATTTTTAAGAGTCAGGGAGTGTGTGATGGCCACTAAAGTGGTATCACGTTAGTGTAATTGATTAGTGATGTGTCACAATGTTTTGAGAGTGCTTATATTGTATTTTCCCTGTTAAACCCAGGTAGTGTCATTATATTGGTTGTCACCTAAAAACAACAATATAACTTTGGTCAATAGGTGGCAGTATAGGACTGGTGTTAAACTACTTCGCCTTTTGAAGCCGTAGCTTCGCTGTCTAGGGCGCACATGACGAGGGCACTCTCATAATTCAGAGACGCCTCGTTGAAAGAACATCACGTCTGACTTCTCTATTTCTTCTAACCAACATTAACCTGTTTTATAGGTGGGTAATACTTTACAAAGCACACAGAAATGTTGTTAACCCTTTAATCGCCGTTGACGCTGGAACACGTCATTCCCCGCCATGCTTATGGACAGCGTCTTTGATATCAATATTTCAAAAATCTGTGATAGAAATCATATTTCTCCCCCGGAGACATTATATGTACTGGTGAGCCCCTGTCAACTCTCTACTGGTTCAAGATCGCCATCTGGTGGCCGATCGGCGGATCGCCCAGGGAAGAAACAGGGAAGTGGAAGCTGGTGCTCATTTCAATTTGGTCCGATCACTCGCTATAGGTCCCGGGACTCGAGCTCGACACAATGGATATCGATCCGTTGCCAATAACTCGATAAACAACATGATTTGGACGTATATACTATTATACAACCTGGAAATGGATCGGGTATTTCTACATCCCTACTCCATCCCTACTCCTATCCAAGCTCCGGGAGGGTCATCAAAGAGAAGTCGCCTATTCTCAATCCTTGCCCCACAATGGTGGAATGAACTACCCACCCCAGTTAGGACAGCCGAAACACGTCCAATCTTTCGCCGTCGACTAAAGACGCACTTCTTCAACCATTATCTGAATTAAAAAAAGAAAAGAAAAAAATATATATATATATATCTAACCCTAACTAACCATACTGTCATGCACTTGTCCTAATAAACTAACCTACACTGTAGCACTCAACACTTTGATGAACATTGTTACTCAGCTGATAGAGTTGTGCCCTTCCTGATGGCTTGTCGTACAGAACTTGTAAGTCGCTTTGGATAAAAGCGTCAGCTAAATGACTAAATGTAAATGTAAATGTATAATAGAAAAAATTCTGTTCCACGCTCATCTCCCAACGGCGAGAGGAAGCTCCGGTGAGTTTCAGCATTATTTTGTAATGTCTTCTATACTAACTGCTCTAATGATCATAGCACCCACACTAGATGAATGATATAACGTTGCCCACGGAATTATAAACGACCCCCCGCCCATCCGGTCAACATCAGATCATACGTAGTAACTTCTAGAAGTACGTGCAGTTGACATTTTTTATCTCGCGCCGATTGCTATCAAACTGTATACAATCATCAATATAATGCATTTAGGGCTATAAATCACGTTCTGGAGAAAGCTGCAGAAAACGATAAAAACATACTTATACTTTAGACCGTATTTTAGTATTAATATGTGAATGAAAAAGTATAATGTTGCTACACATTTACATTTACATTTACATTTAGTCATTTAGCTGACGCTTTATCCAAAGCGACTTACAAGTTCTGTACAACAAGCCATCAGGAAGGGCACAACTCTATCAGCTGAGTAACAATGTTCATCAAAGTGTTGAGTGCTACAGTGTAGGTTAGTTTATTAGGACAAGTGCATGACAGTATGGTTAGTTAGGGTTAGATTTTTATTTTATTTTTTAAATATTATTTTTTTAATTCAGATAATGGTTGAAGAAGTGCGTCTTTAGTCGACGGCGAAAGATTGGACGTGTTTTGGCTGTCCTAACTGGGGTGGGTAGTTCATTCCACCATTGTGGGGCAAGGACTGAGAATAGGCGACTTCTCTTTGATGACCCTCCCGGAGCTTGGATAGGAGTAGGTCTGAGGCGGCCAGAAGATGCAGAGCGTAGGGGTCTTGAGGGTGTGTAGTTAGAGACCATTGACCGGAGGTAGGCGGGAGCGGTTCCCTTTGCCGCACGGTATGCTAGGTCGAGGGCCTTGAAGCGGATTCGTGCAGCAATGGGGAGCCAGTGCAGGTCCCTAAGAAGTGGGGTGACATGGGCCGACTTCGGTAGGTTTGAGATCAGGCGGGCCGCTGCGTTCTGAATGAGTTGAAGAGGCTTAGTGGCAGTGGCAGGGGCGGATCCTTCTGACGTTGCTCAGGAGGAATCGGCAGGTTCTGGTTGTCGCTGCGATGTGAGCAGAGAAGTTCAACTGGTCGTCGAGGACAACACCAAGGTTCTTGGCGGTCGGGGACGCGGTCACAGCTGCATTCTCGACTGTGATGGAAAGGTCGGTCAGGGGGGAGGATTTGGCCGGCAGGTGGAGCAATTCTGTTTTGCTTAGGTTCAGTTTGAGGTGGTTGGTCGTCATCCAGGCGGAGATGTCGGACAGACAGGCCGAGATCCGCTCAGAGACGTGGATATCTGAGTGGGAAGGAGAGGAAGAGTTGAGTATCGTCGGCATAACAATGGTAGGAGAAGCCATGAGACGTGATAATGTTACCCAGTGATTTAGTGTAGAGGGAGAAGAGAAGGGGTCCTAAAACCGAGCCCTGGGGGACACCCGTCCGCAGGGGGCGGGTGGCTGACAGGGTCCCTCTCCATGACACTTGGTAGGAGCGGTCATTGAGGTATGATGACAGCCATGTCAGGGCAGAGCCAGCCACTCCCATTCCTGCGAGGGCCGCGAGGAGGATCTGGTGGTTGACTGTGTCGAAGGCTGCAGATAGATCTAGGAGAATCAGGACAGAGGAGAGGCCTTTCGCTTTTGCTAAGTGAAGTGCCTATGTGACTTTGAATGGGCCATGGTAATGTCAATTTAGCAATACAATTTAAAAAGTTATAGCCCTGCAAAGAAGGGGAACTTCTCCATGTTAAATAGGGCTGGCGAGGGATGGTAAATTATGAATTTAACCCCGGCGATCAAAGTGTTAATTGTAGACTAAATGTCTAGAGCCCACTGAGTTTATGTTAGGGTCGAGTTTAAGAGTTTAAGACATTGAGTAAAGAATTGTTTGAAGAAGTTGACCGTCATGAAATGGCATCGATCCTCGTGTAACACATTGGTCGTTAAGTGTTGGGGTATTACATCTCCATTTGGTGAGGAGGTTTATGTTTTGAAGTACATACTGTTTGGGTTGAATTGCTGTTTAGTAACTGTATATATTGTGTACATGTACTGTACAAGTGTTAAAGACTGTTAGAGGGAAATTACATTAGCTCACACTAGCTGGACGTTAGCTAGACACTTGGTGGTTAGCTTGGTCCCTCGTGCGCTCTCTCTCTCTCTCTCTCTCTCTCTCTCTCTCTCTCTCTCTCTCTCTCTCTCTCTCTCTCTCTCTCTCTCTCTCTCTCTCTCTCTCTCTCTCTCTCTCTCTCTCTCTCTCTCTCTCTTCATGTAGTTGTAGATACTAATGGTTACGATGTATTGTCACGGTTACTATTATACTGTATGCAAGTCCAAGTTATGCTTAGAGCATAGATACATAACAAATGCACTTTCGATGCAAGTTAATAAATGACCCAACCAAACTTGGGAGTTAAATACAAACGAGAGTGACACCGAGATACAAGGTGTTTCTTTGGAATGTATGTTGGATCAGACGGTGTGTAGATCTGATGTAGATTGAGATGAGACAGATGAGACTGCTCCATCCCAAATAGCAATGTTTAGACTGAGAGGAGACAGATGAGACTGCTCCCTCCCAATAGGTCTAGGTTGAGATGAGACAGATGAGACTGCTCCATCCCAATATGTCTAGAATAATAGTGACACAGAAGTACAAGGTGTTTCTGTGTACTATATTGGGGATATGACTGATGATAGACTGATGATAGTGAATGCTTAATAGATATTGATGGTATTTGAACTGTTTGACAGACAAGGAAAATAACAATGTCTTAAGAGGAACAGATGAGACTGCTCCCTTTCATGTGCTTAGATTAAGACACAACAAATATGCATTATGGCATAAGTAATTACATGTATGATTGGTAACTACATTTAAAAGGACAATGCTGTTGAAATGTAAAAAAAAAAAAAAAAATCTAACCCTAACTAACCATACTGTCATGCACTTCTCCTAATAAACTAACCTACACTGTAGCACTCAACACTTTGATGAACATTGTTACTCAGCTGATAGAGTTGTGCCCTTCCTGATGGCTTGTTGTACAGAACTTGTTAGTCGCTTTGGATAAAAGCGTCAGCTAAATGACTAAATGTAAATGTAAAAATGTATAATGACAAATGATGATGACAAATGTTGTTGAAATAAAGATAATTCAGAGACGCCTCGTTGAAAGAACATCACGTCTGACTTCTCTATTTCTTCTAACCAACATTAACCTGTTTTATAGGTAAATATATCTCTGCTACCAGGTGCCATATTCTGATACCTGTAACACTAAGCTATGTTAGCTAACTTAGCTAGCTACTAACGTTATATACACAATATAATGACACAATGATTTACAATATTACAAATATGGTAACGTGGTTGTGGCTTTTACAAATAGTGGTTCGCTTTAGAGATGAATGACTATGATCACGGAGCAATAGTGTTAGGTGAAACAGAGACTAGCTCCTCGGCTAGTAGTAACAAGAAGGCTCTCTGCTTCCTGCCGTCTGCCTGTGAGTTGGCCTTTAAGGTAGGGTGACCAGGTCAAAATGGTTCAGTCGCAGGACAGCAGCACTGCTTTTGCGGGACAATGCGGGACACGTAGGGGGGGGGGGGGGGGGTGAAAAAAAAAAAAAAGGAAGGGTGAATGCGCATACGGGGGGGGAGCTGGAGCTTGACAACAGAGGGATTAATGAGGGACAGGATCTTGTAGGGCCCCACGAAACGGGGGGTTAGCTTCCGTGAGACGGATTTGAGTGGCAGGTCCCGAGACGCGGGTGTCCTCTCTCATGGTGACCCACCAGAAGTGCCTCTTCAACAGGGATAGTGTCCGGTCGATCCCCGGGTGGCACGCGAACCGGGAAGCGTGAACCCACTCGAGCACCAGGGAGCGGACGAGGTCAGGGACAAAAAGCCGGTTAGGTGGACCGTTACCTGACACCAGACAGGAAGTGGAAAGGATGGTGTCAGGGTGTGTGGGACCCTCCTCAGGGACGAACTGCCGGGAGAGGGCGTCTGGCTTGGTGTTCTTGGAACCAGGGCGGTAGGTCAGGGTGAAGTTAAACCTAGCGAAGAACAGCGGCCAGCGAGCCTGGCGAGAGTTCAGGCGATTGGCCGTTGAGACGTAGGCGAGGTTCTTGTGGTCCGTCCAAACCAGGAAGGGACCTCCGATCCCTCCAGCCAGTGCCTCCATTCCTCCAGGGCTAGCTTGACCGCCAGGAGCTCCAGGTTCCCGATGTAGTAGTTGACCTCGGCTGGGGTCAGGCGGCGTGAGAAAAAGGCGCAGGGGTGCAGCTTCTGGTCGGTGGCAGAGCGCTGGGAAAGAACCGCCCCCACTCCGGTGCAGGAGGCGTCCACCTCCACCACGAACTGGCGGGATGTGTCCGGCTGAACGAGGATGGGAGCGGTGGTGAAGCGCCGGCGCAGCTCGGCGAAGGCGGAGTCCACTGTGTCGGACCAGACGAAGGGCACCGAAGGCGAGGTGAATTGGGTGAGGGGCGCCGCGACCAGGCTGTCATCCCTGATGAAGCGCCGATAAAAGTTGGCAAATCCCAGGAAGCGTTGGAGCTGTTTAACGTTGGTGGGACGGGGCCAGTCGGACACCGCTCTGATCTTCTCGGGGTCCGCCCGGATCTTGCCGCCCTCAATGATGTAGCCGAGGAAGCCGATGGAGGAAAGCGTGGAACTCACACTTCTCTGCCTTGACGAACAGCTTGTTCTCTAGAACAGCGGTTCTCAACAGGGGTTCCGCGGCACACAGGGGTGCCGCGGAGAGCTGCCAGGGGTGCCGCGAGATGCCTGGCAATGTTTCTTTAAAATATATAGAATGACAACAGTCTTATTTTGAAAATCCTATAGCGGGTCTCATTTCTGCCCACGCGCAGCTCCAGCTATAATAACTAGGCTCCGACAGCTAGCAACATTCAGGTCATTATGATACTCTTGTTATGTACTAGAGGCCTGATCACTCCTGTGTCACCGGGCATGCAGGTGAGGCCTGCCAATTAGCCAATTAGTGCTGATTGGTTACCTGCTGGGGAGCTTTAAAGGCAGACCTAGTAACACACATGCACTGTCTGTGCTTAGAGAAAGAACTGTCACGTTCTTCTAGTCCTTGTCCGTTGGGTTACCTTAGTACTTTAGTTAACATTTATATTAATAGTTCCTTGAGATAGTAGCACTTTGAGTTAGAGCACAGGGTTTTGGTGTTGGTTTGCACATAGGTTGCGTGCCCCTGAGCCAGGGTCGTAACAGTTGGGCGCTCGTCCGGGATCTTTTACCCCTAGAACTTTGTTTGGTGTTTTTTTTTTTTTTTTTTTGTTGCACGGGGTGTCATCGTATTATGGTTTGGGTGGTGTTCGTTACATATGGTGTAACGTGGGGGCTGAGCCATTTCATCAAACAGGTGAGTATGCCGTATTTGTTTGTAATTTGATGTGACTACTTATGCTGTTAAAATATATAGTTTAGTGGGCACCACATGTAGATAGGGACATTATTTTCTGGTTGTTGGTTAGCGTCCTGTGCACCACGTACTCCTGGGGCGGTCAATGAAATTATTGGTATATGATCTTTGACTGGTAGCAGGTGTGGTTGAAGAAAGTTAGGTCTACAGGGCATTAGTTTAAGGGTAGGTAGATTAGGGCGGCCAGAAAACACAGGTAGTGTGGTAGGGCTTGATTTAGTGTTTCTTAGGGTAGACATGTGGTGGGCCGTTTTTTTCTGCAGTTTAGACGTAGAAGCATAGTAGTCATATCAGGTTAGAAGGCGCACCTGTTTGGAATTGTTTGTTGGATTTATTTTGTTTGTTTGAGTGTTTGGTGAGCATACCTGGTAGCACCTGTCACCCGTATGACACGTCTATTTGGGGTGGTTGGTTTTTTTTTTTGTTTTTTTTTCGTCCTAGAAATGTGCGCTCCGTAGCACACATTGCCACCGCGTCCCTTTATGGTTAGTATTAGTGGCTTTGGCATTCTTTATGGTTCTTCAGTGGTTCGTCGTGGTTCTTTAGTCGTTCTTCAGTGGTTCTTTAGTGTTTCTTTGGTGGCTCTTTAGGTGGATTGTGTGTGTGCTAGGGTGCTTTTGGCAGCTTTTGGTGACTCTAAAGTGAACGGGTTGTGGCGCTGGTGCATAAAAGATGGCTTCCGTTAGGGATTTTGTGGATCACCCTTCACATGACATGTTGGAGAGGTTTTCAAAAGAACAGCTTCTCGAGCTTGCTGTGCACTACAAGGTCGAGCTTACTCCCAGTGAGAAACGTTTGAAACCATCTGCCTTGGGTGCTTTGAGGGTTTTGCTCATTAGGGAACAGGTGCTTGAGGAGAGGGTGGAGGAGCCTCCTTTGTCTGACGTGTCTCCGTTATTATCTGGTGCAGAGGGTGAGTGGAGGATTAGGGAGTTGGAGTTTAAGGAAAGGCAGCTAGAGCGGGAGCGTGAGGAGAGGAGAGAGGAGCGTGCGCTTAAGGAGAGAAGAGAGGAGCGTGAGTTTAACAGTGAGCGTGAACTTAAGGAGCGTGAGCTTAAGGAGAAACAAATGTTGCTGGAGCACGAGCGTGCACAGAAGGAGCTTGAATATAAGCATGCTGCTTTGCAGGCGGGTGCTCTGCATCCAGAGTCACGTTCCGGGTTTGATGTAGGCAGGAATATTAGGATGGTGCCACCATTTTTTGAGAAAGACGTGGAAAGATATTTTCCCCTTTTTGAACGGGTGGCAACCACATTGAAGTGGCCTGATACCGCCTGGACACTGCTGCTGCAATGTGTTTTAGTTGGTAGGGCACAAGAAGCCTACACTGCTCTGTCCCTTGAACAAAGCACTGATTATGAGCTGGTTAAAGCTTCCATTTTGAGGGCTTATGAGTTGGTCCCTGAGGCCTATCGTCAGCGTTTTAGAGGTTATCGCAGGTCGGAGGGGCAGTCTTATGTTGAGTTTGGTAGGGAGAAGGAGAACCTGTTTGACAGGTGGTGCACTTCTCAGAAGGCAGAGTCAAGAGAGCAGCTTAGGCAGTTGATTCTCCTAGAGGAATTTAAAAGATGTGTTCCTGATACCGTTTCCACACATCTAAATGAGCGTGGGGTATCGAAGATAGGCGACGCCGCTGTCTTCGCCGATGAGTTTGTGTTGACACACAAGTCCGTGTTTTTGGAGGACTACCGTGTTGAGTCCGGGGATAGGCGTCCTGTTCAGGGGGGCCGTTTCCCAAAACCTGTGTCTGCTGGTCAGTTAACTTCACCTCCTAGGCGGGGTGGTTCTGCTGGTGCATTCCCAGAAGGGATTATCTGTTTTTACTGTAAAGAACCTGGTCATATCGTTGCTGGGTGCCCGGTGCTTGAGCAGAAAAATTTCAGAACCGTGGCTCTGGTAGAAACCATATGCAGGACGCCTATGCCAACGTTAGATGGGGATGGGGAAAGTATCAAACGTGTGGACAAAGAACTCGAGGGTTCCTCAAGGTTTATGATGAATGGATTTGTTTCCCTGACTAATGCACTAGAGTCCAAACAGGCTATAACAATTTGGAGAGATACCGGTGCTTTTCAGTCCCTCATTCTGGAGGGGGTTTTGCCGTTTTCAGAAAACTCTTCTTTGCATTCCGGTGTCGTTGTTCGGGGCTTTGGGGGTGGATTTGTGGATGCACCTTTGCATGAGGTCACGCTCAATTCTCCCTTAGTATCAGGCAATGTTGTTGTGGGGGTATGTTCTCACATTCCCATAAAGGGGGTGTCCTTCATTCTAGGGAATGATTTGGCTGGTGACAAAGTGTTGGCTACTCCGGTTGTAACTCCCCTTCCTGTGGTTTCTGAGGTCTCTAATGAGCTGGCACAGAAACATCCAGGAGTGTTTCCTGTGTGTGCTGTGGCACGAGAAATGTCAAAGGACAAAAGTGATGTTGTTGATACTTGGGACATTACACTTAGTGATAATCAAGTTAGTGTTTTAACTTTACTACTTTACAAGTATGGTCTTGTCAATATTCCAATGTACAGTTTTGCTTGTACAGTTGTACAGTGTCCCCACCCACCCCTCCTACCCAACCTCCCCCCCACCCACCCAATCACCTCCAATGTACAGTACCCACCCCCCACCTACCCAACCACCTCCAATGTACAGTTTCTACATCAAATGTATATACTTTTTTCTGGACTCTTTTCGTATCACAACCAGTACTGTATTTGCAAATCTGGTATGTCATAAATGTATAGATGTAGCAGTACTGTCTATCTGTATGTCATATATGTTACGATGAATTGAAAATGGGGGACCCTGATGTAAACAAGATGAAAGTCTTTCTCTGGTCTGCATCCCCTTAACAATTGTATGTATTGAGCTGCAGACAAGGTGGTAGGCGTTCCTGAGGTCCAGTTTTGTGAAGATGGTGGCACCTTGCAGGGGCTCAAAAGCAGCGTTGATTAAAGGCAGGGGGTATTTGTTCTTTACCGTGATGTTGTTGAGACCCCAGTAATCGATACAGGGGCGAAGGGAACGATCCTTCTTGGAAACGAAGAAGAATCCTGCGCCGACAGGATAGGAGGAGGGGGTGATTATGCCCGAGGCCAAGGATTCGTGGATGTACTTCTCCATTGATTCTCTCTCTGGGCGCGAGAGGTTGAACAGCCGACTAGCGGGGAGTGGCGCTCCGGGGAGTAAATCAATGGCGCAGTCATATTGGCGATGGGGAGGCAGGGAGAGAGCCTGTTGTTTGCTGAAAACCGCTTTTAAATCATGGTAGGCCGGCGGAATTGCAGACAGATCAATGTTCTCATTGGGGGGGTGCGAACCGGCGCCCTCTAGTGGCGGCCGAGCCGACTGCAGACAAGCGACGTGACAGTGGGCGCTCCAACTGGTCACCAGGCCGGTAGGCCAATTGATAACGGGATTGTGTAACTTGAGCCAAGGCATGCCCAGGACAATGGGATTGTGGGGAGAGTTGGTAACGTGAAACCGAATATTCTCGCTGTGATTCCCAGATAGCAGAAGGCGAAGGGGTACGGTGTGGCGAGTAATCCACGTGAGAAGTTTCCCCTTTAACCCCTGGGCGTCACGGGGTATCGGCAAGGCGTCAGTAGCGATGTTGTAACGGGAGACTACCCCGGCGTCGATGAGGTTCTCGTCGGCCCCTGAGTCAACCAGGGCAGATAACGGGAGTGATTGGTTATTCAGACACAGCGTGGCGCTGAATAGCATGTTTGGGCCGGAGCTGGGAGCGATATCAAGACTCGAACAGACGCCCAGCGCTACTGTCGAGCCCCGTCGTCTTGGGCGAAGCGAGCACGAGACAATGGAGTGACCTGTTTGACCGCAGTACAGGCATGCTCCTGTAGCAAGCCTGTGTCGGCGTTCGCTGGGGGGAGACGTGAGCGGTCGAGATCCTTGGGCTCGGAGGAACAATTTTCTTCAGCGCGGGCGGAGCGACGAGGCGGACCGGGTATGGGCGAACGAGCGTTGCTAGCTTTCTCTCGACGATGTTCCCGAAGACGCAGGTCCAGTTCCCTGGCCAAATGGATTAGCTCGCTCAGGGAGGTGGGTCTTTCTTTGGACGCAAGCTCGTCTTTAATAGCGTCGTTCAAGCCCTGGCGGAATGCGCCTCGCAACGGTGTGTCCCCCCAGTCGGAGCCGGCGGCGAGGATGTGGAAATCGATAGCGTATTCGCTTACGCTGCGGCTTCCCTGGTGGATCGAAAACAAGCCGGAGGCCCCCTCTGAGCCATCTGGAGGGTGGTCAAACACTTTACCCATGTCGTCGACGTACTCGGAGTACGAAGTGCAGAGGAAGGAATTGTTAAAGTGGAGAGCGGTGGCCCATTTCAACGCCGCACCGGTGAGCAGCGCAGACAGGTAAGCTACTTTAGACCTATCGCTGTGAAACGTGTGGGGTTGTTGTTCGAACACTAACAAGCACTGGAATAAAAACGCACGGCATTTGGAGACGCTTCCGTTGTAACGTTCTGGTGCGGGGACAGGGGGTTCTCTATGTGGGGGACTTGGTGCAGCGGGGGAAGCGGCTGGTAGGGCCTGCTGTGCCAAGTGTGCCTCGATACGGCGATATTGTGTTTCTCGCTCCGCAGAGCCGTGTGCGAGAGCGGTAAGCTGAGCAATGATGTCATCCAACGAGTGAGCGAGTTGGTCTACCCGAGCATTCTGGTCGTCGAAAATACTCACAGGCTCCCCTTGAAACTTCCTCTTACGTGATGGATGTGTATCCTCCTCCTCTGTCTCGAGTACAGCTGGTGCTGACATCTTGGTCGTGGTATTCTGTGAGAACTGGGGTCTGGAGCACAGCCCAATTGCTGAATACACGAGAAGAGATAGGAGCGGTTTCAAGGGTATTTAATGTCAATTGAGCAACACAGGAATTGGGGGAAATAGAACAGGCTTATGTTCTGTCTTGTGGCTGCCGTGGCGGCAGTGAGCGAGCAAGCGGTCCTGGTGCTTGTCTTGGGAGCTGCTGGGTTGCAGCGGGAGAACAAGTGTTCCTCTTCGGGAACAGGTGACGTCCAGGCAGGGACGGCGGTCCTTTGGGGCACAGGAGAGAAACAGGTTAGAGTAAGCAAATACACGGTTGGTATCTAGCACAGCTTTCGGCAGAGACGTCGTACCTGGGCAGCGTCGAGGTGTAGAAATAGTCCCCCCATCAGGGAAGGATTGAGTGCAGCTGTGGTGAGTGGGGTGCTTGACCGCGTGTGAATTAGGGGGATGGAATACAGCTGGGCGTATGAGGGTGAAGGAAGGTATAAAGTATAATAAATTACACTTCAATTCTGGTATGAAAGGTGCTATACAAATAACGTTTATTATTATTATTATTATTATTATTATTATTATTATTATTATTATTATTATTATTATTATTATTATTATTATTATTATTATTATTATTATTATTATTATTATTATTATTATTATTATTATTATTATTATTATTATTATTATTATTATTATTATTATTATTATTATTATTATTATTATTGTATTCCACAATAATATGCCACTATAGTATTCCTCTATATTCCACTATATTAATCCACTATAGTATTCCACTATAGTATTCCTCTAGTCTATAGTATTCCACTATTGTATTCCACTATACTATTCCACTATAGTATTCCACTATAGTAATGATGAATCATTACATTATTTTTGTGGTAAAGCTATATAAAACACATCTCATTCAGACGCAACTTGTGCTCCCTATCCCCCTCCACCCTCTCCTCCGACATCCTATCCGCTCTACCTTTGAGTGAGACTTTCTCTGCTCTCCCCACAGATACGGCAACCTCTACCATCCTCTCAGCCCTCTCAACCTCCTTCGACAAGCTATGTCCCCTCGCCGAGAAGCCTGCCCGCCATTCCCCACCCAGTCCATGGCTGTTGGATGCAGTGGGAGAAGAAAGACAGGTCCTGAGAGCGGCCGAGAGGAAGTATAGAAATATACACCTCACTGGTGACATCACCACCTATCACAACCTATTCTTAGCTTTCTACTGCCAAAGCTGCTTTCTTTCACCATAAGATCGAGGCCTCTGCTAAGAACTTTCGCAAACTGCACGCCACCATGCCCTCCCTCCCCACTCCCCCTCCACTCCCTTCCCACTCCTCTCTCTCTGCCAAAGACTTTGCAATATTCTTTAAGAAAAAAGTGGAGAGCATCTGCAGCTGCTTCTCCCAACCCGCACCCATTCCAAATGCTGAATGAAGAACCTCCTCCTTTACTCTGTCATCTTTCTCTCCCATTACAGATGCCAAGGCCTTGACACTGGTAATGTCAAACCATCCCACTACATGCCAGCTGGACCCGATATCCTCCCCACTCCTCTGGACCATAGCACCAGACATCCTCCCATTCCTAACGGCAACCATCAACTCCTCCCTCTTCTCCCTCTACACCAAATCTCTGGGTAACATTATCACATATCATGCATTCTTGTATCATTACTATACCAACAATACTCAACTCTTCCTCTACTTTCCTCCCTCAGATATCCATGTCTCTGAGCGGATCTTGGCCTGTCTGTCCGACATCTCCGCCTAGATGACAACCAACCACCTCAAACTGAACCTAAGCAAAACAGAATTGCTTCACCTTCTGGCCAAATCCTCCCCATTCACAGACCTTTCCATCACAGTGGAGAAGGTAGCCGTGGCTGTGTCCCCGATTGGCAAGAACCTTGGTGTAGTCCTTGATGACCGGCTGAACTACTCCGCTCACATCACTGCAACAACCAGAACCTGCAGATTCCTCCTGAGCAACGTTAGAAGGATCCGCCCCTTCCTGACAAAAGAAGCCACTCAACTCCTTGTCCAGACATGTCTCTCCTCGACTACTGCAATGCACCACCAAGCCACTTCAACTCATTCAGAATGCAGCCACTCGTCTGATCTCCAACCGACCAAAGTCAGCCCATGTTACCCCATTTCTTAGGGACCGGCACTGGCTCCCCATCGCCGCACGAATCCGCTTCAAGGTCCTCGATCTGGCATAGCAAACAGTGAACGGAACGGCTCCCGCCTACCTACTACCTACTCTAATTCTGATGACAGCAGCAGAGGGGGTAGGATCTTTTAACTGAATAATACTGTGTACATCATTTTGAAGTGTGTGACTAAATTGTGTTGTGGAAATAGTTTGTAATTAGTTTCACCCAGCTGACAGAAACTGGAGGTGTGTCCTTTGTGCATGTGGCTTTTGTAGTTAAGTGGGCACTTGTGACAGTTTTTTTTGGTTAAAAACCAGCTTTTTCTCTGTTGGAATCATTCTGATGACAGCAGCAGAGGGGGTAGGATCTTTTAACTGAATAATACTGTGTACATCATTTTGAAGTGTGTGACTAAATTGTGTTGTGGAAATAGTTTGTAATTAGTTTCACCCAGCTGATAGAAACTGGAGGTGTGGCCTTTTGCTGCAGGTGTCACTCATCAGTAATTAGTGATAGTGATTTAAGGACTTGCTGGCTTAGCGTCGAGAAACAAAGAGGGACAAAGAGAGGAGTTTTCCTGGAGTTATGCGCCGAGGGATCCACCGATCCACCCAGTGCTAAGCACACCATAATCCTATATTTCCCTCCCACTCTGCTATTTCCCTACTATCTCGCTTCCTCCCTACAACCTTCTCCCTGCCACTCTTGACACCACAATGTGCCTCATACCTATATCCACAATCTGCTCCTCCAGAACTGACTCTACCCATCCACGCCAGTTTGCTAGCAACCCGGCTAATCTCTCCTACCCTCCTACAGCCACTAATACACCTGTCACAGTATGGGAGGCTTATGGAATTGTCAATCAGCAGTCAAGAAAGCTGACTTCATTACTGCCTACGCCCATAGTCTAAATCTGCAGCTCCTGGCTCTAACTGAGACCTGGATAACTCCCAATAACTCATCAACACCTGCAGCATTATCTACAAAATATAACTTCACTCACACACCTCAACCCTCCAGACGGGGTGGAGGCACTGGCCTCATGACATCTCCTTCATGGGCTACAAACCTATCATTATCACGTCTCATGGCTTCTCATATCATTGTTATGCCGATGATACTCAACTCTTCCTCTCCTTCCCTCCCTCAGATATCCACGTCTCTGAGCGGATCTCGGCCTGTCTGTCCGACATCTCCGCCTGGATGACGACCAACCACCTCAAACTGAACCTAAGCAAAACAGAATTGCTCCACCTGCCGGCCAAATCCTCCCCCCTGACCGACCTCTCCATCACAGTCGAGAATGCAGCTGTGACCGCGTCCCCGACCGCCAAGAACCTTGGTGTTGTCCTCGACGACCAGTTGAACTTCTCTGCTCACATCGCAGCGACAACCAGAACCTGCAGATTCCTCCTGAGCAACGTCAGAAGGATACGCCCATTCCTGACAAAAGAAGCCACCCAACTCCTCGTCCAATCAACAGTCATCTCCCGCCTCGACTACTGCAATGCACTGCTAGCTGGCCTCCCGGCCACTGCCACCAAGCCTCTTCAACTCATTCAAAACGCAGCGGCCCGCCTGATCTCAAACCTACAGAAGTCGGCCCATGTCACCCCACTTCTTAGGGACCTACACTGGCTCCCCATTGCTGCACATATCCGCTTCAAGGCCCTCGACCTAGCATACCGTGCGGCAAAGGGAACCGCTCCCGCCTACCTCCGGTCAATGGTCTCTAACTACACACCCTCAAGACCCCTACGCTCTGCATCTTCTGGCCGCCTCAGACCTACTCCTATCCAAGCTCCCGGAGGGTCATCAAAGAGAAGCCGCCTATTCTCAGTCCTTGCCCCACAATGGTGGAATGAACTACCCATCCCAGTTAGGACAGCCGAATCCCGTCCAATCTTTCGCCGTCGACTAAAGACTCACTTCTTCAACCATTATCTGAAATGATTAAAAAAAATAAAAATAAAAATCTAACCCTGACTAACCTTACTGTCATGCACTTGTCCTAATAAACTAACCTACACTGTAACACGCAACACTTTGATGAACATTGTTACTCAGCTGATAGAGTTGTACCCTTCTTGCTGTCTTGTCGTACAGAACTTGTAAGTCGCTTTGGATAAAAGCGTCAGCTAAATGACTAAATGTAAATGTAAATGTGCTCCGGTCAATGGTTTCTAGTGTTGTTTCAGTAAAAGGCAAGGTATGGCGAGGAGGAAGGGGGGGGGGGGGGGGTGAAGGGGGTGTTTGACAAAGTGAGATAATTGACAATATCAAAACATGCTAGGGCTGTACCGAATAGTTCGAAGCTTCGTTCATAATGTTGTTCTAAATCAACATAAAAAATTGTAATAAAAAAATAAAATATATATATATATATATTTAAATTTTTAATTTTTAATTTGCCAAGTTATGGCGAGTGCCATACCTTGCCATACCAGAACGACGCCCATCTAACTACACACCCTCAAGACCCCTCTGCTCTTCATCTTCTGACCGACTCAGACCCACCCATATCCGAGCTCAGGGAGGGCCATCAAAGAGAAGCCGCCTATTCTTGGTCCTCGCTCCCACCAGTTAGGACAGCCAAAACCCGACCAATCTTCCAGTATGTCTATATACTCACTGAGAAATATCCAGTATGTCTATATACTCAATGAGAAAGCTCCAGTATGTCTACTGTATTTACTCAGAGAAAGCAACAGTATGTCTTTACTCACTGAGAAAGATCCAGTATGTCTATATACAGATGAAGCACTTCAGATTCAGTACCCTACTGCTGCGCTTCTGCCACTCTTCTACCACTTTAGAACTAGCACTCAGGTGTTAATTTTCAGGGGCTGGTGGCTGGGTCTAAACGTGAACAAATTGAGGGTACTTAACTTAAGTGCTTCCCCAGGGAGGGGGTCGGGGGCTACTACCCTCAGACCCCCAAGATAATTTTTATATGGGAAGTCTGACTTGGGGTACTGACCATATATTAGTGTTGCAATGCATGATAAGTAAACAGTGAAAAAAGCTAAGAAATCGGATGGGGCTGAGACATCGAACATTGTACATATGTCTATACTGAACACTGTGACCTCATTTTTTTTTTACTTCTAATTTACATGCTATACTATGTTATTTTATTTCATACTTATCTTGTCTTGCACAGTCTCTGGAGCGTAACAGTAAGAAGCATTTTGTATAAAAGTATTCTGTACTTCTGTATGACAACTATTAAAGAAACTTGAAACTTGACATTTGGGACGAATACAAATTTAAGATGAAAATCTCCCCAGCCTGTGGGAGGCAGTGGAGGTGTGATATCTGTCCCGGTCCAGAACAATAGGAGTCACAAAATCAGTTTGGAGTGGAGTGGTGGAGGAGTGGTAGAGGAGCAGTAGAGGTTTGATTTTTCAGGGCTGTATCTGTACTCACTGAGAAAGATCCAGTATGTCTATATACTCACTGAGAAAGATCCAGTATGTCCACTGTGTATACTGTTAGATATAGCGAATGTCCAGCCCAGGGGCGGGGCTAGGGGGTGGCTACTTGGGCTCAAGCCCCGAATGTTTTCTGAAAAGCCCAGAATCTATTAAAAAATGCATCATTGTTACATGAAAATATGTTTGCACCAGATTTAGCAGAAGCTAATTTCCATCTGTAGTCTATCCAGCTGCTAACTGTATATGAGTGAGTTAAGTCTTGGTGTTATGGTAGACTCAGACCTAAGCTTTAAATCACAATCAACAAGTTGACAAAAACATAATTCTTCCACCTTAGAAACATAGCTAAAGTACGGCCATTTATAAATCAAAAGGACGTTGAAAACCAGATCCATGCATTTATCTCAAGCCGACTCGACTACTGTAATGCACTCCTTACCGGCCTCCCGAAAAAATACGATGATAACTATTTTATTGCAATGCACTATTGCATTCTTTTATTCTATTTTACTAACTATTTTATTGCACTGCACTATTTTACTTTGTATCAGTGATAATCAAACCGTAAACAAAGACGCATATTAACACTTTCAAGGTGGTGGTATAAGTAAAAAATTGTGGTGTCGAAGTAAAAAAAATCCAAACCTATCTGGGCTAAGCCCCGGATCTCCTACAATCCTAAATCCGCCTCTGGTCCAGCCTTTGATTCAGGGGTGTAAAAAGTACCCAGAAATTATACTTAAGTGAAAGCATGGGTACCGTCTCAAAATCGTACTCAAGTAAAAGTCAGAGTATCTGGCTAAAAACACACTTAAGTAAAAGTAAAAAAGTTTCTACTTTTAAATGTACGTAAGTACTAAAAAGTTAAAGTAAACTATTTTTTTCTGACTGTCTATTCTTCTGATAGCAGGTGTTTAATCAAAGATCCCCCGCTTTATAATCTTGCACAAGGACCAATCAGCATGGGTATGGGTGGGTACATTTTCCATTGATGGGGATTTGATTGGCTGTTTTTACATAAAGTAATAATTATAATATTAATTAATAAAGCAGGATTAATAACGTCAACGTTAGTTCGGCCAGAGAAACAAATATACTAATTAAAATAGTTGGACCTGCAAGATTTGTACTTTGTACTTTGTAGGTCTGCATTTTAAATGTAAGGAGTAAAAAGTATGTTTTTTTTCTCTGAAATGTAATTGAGTAAAAGTACAAGTATACAAACCTAATAATACTTGAGTAAAGTACAAATCCCCAAAAACTGTACTTAAGTATTGTAACAAAGTACAATTACTCAAGTACTTTACACCCTTGCTTTGATTGCCTCAAAAGTGCTCTTTGCGTTGTGTGTTTTTTCGTGAGGTCTCTTGTATCGGTGGAATTTCTGGCATTCCATCCTAAGTCTGTATCACAGCTATTTTCCCAGAACAAAATGAAGGAAAGCGTACACGGTCCAGTTCAATGTATAACAGATAGACGTTTATTTACAGTAACTACAGAGGATTCTAAACAGAATGAAATGCGAATAGAAAATCTTCAAAAGGTCTAGGAAATTAGCAAAGCATAATGATCCTCATTCATCAACAGACTTACAAGGAAAGTTACATGCTAATTTCATCGTAATTCCACTTACAAGATTTTTGGGCAGATTTTTGTCATTCACGAATTTGTGCTGTATAATGACAATACATTTTAATCAAATCTAATCTAATTTTGATCAGTTGCAAATCACTTCCGTGCTAACTGTTGAATACGGGGGTCAGCACAACCCAGATGCAATGCTCAGCCTCGCCCTTCCTTCTCTTTGCACACAGCCCTTCATGCCCTTAGGTTACGTTTCTGTATTCTATATTCATATTTCAAATTCCATGTGTCCGGATGGCAAATTCAGTACTGTATCTACAAAAACCCTGTAAATCATCTGCCCTTTATTCATTTGCTTAGATTTTTTTGTACATGTGATCTCAAGAAGGTGCTGAATGGGCACCATTTTTTTACGTCTGGTCAATGTTAGCATGGATACACCGTCAAAGATAAAACACATTTTATTTAAAGGAAGATTTATATTCTCCTTTGGTTCATTACAATTTACTCAAGCCTAGTAACAGACACAATATTTCTAACACTGGGAATACATTCCCTGAAATCCATAGATGCCCCTAGATACATACAAATGGACCTTGTAGAAGTGGAGCAATCTTCCATTTACTTAGGTATGTATTTTTAGGCAAATTTTCTGAAAATAGGGCTAGAGCTCAAGAGGTTAAGATAATTGAAAAAATATTTTTAGGCATTTTTGAGTTCGGTAAATACATGCTTTGCTTTTTCTCAAGCACACTCAATTGTCTGTTGCTCAATAGGCAGTGCGTTCTGAGATAACTTAATTAACCCGTAGAGCCGAGCGTACCACGGGTATTGCACTACCTCCCCTGCAGGTTCTATACAACAAGAGGTGCAAATCCAGAGCCTGCAGAATAATGAAAGACCCCCACCACCCCAATAACAGCCTGTTCCAGCTGCTGAGGTCAGGCAGACGCCTGCGAACCCCAGCTACTAGGACAGAGAGGCTTCGGCTCAGCTTCTTCCCCCAGGCCATCAGAGCCTTGAACAATGAACACTGAGTGCCACAGAACACTGATCTATCCACACACAAGCACACATGAGCACACACACGACACGCACGCTGTGCATGCTCACACACCAGCAGCCACTTTAACACTTTAACATGAGCAGACACACACTCATGCCGCACACGCCCACACTTATGGCCAAAAAGGAAAGGTCACTTTAATATTAGTATAACAACAGGAACAGTGTATTGCACTACCTAAGCTACCTAGCATGTCCTATATGCTCTGTAAATAACTATGTACAGATACCGAGATGTCCCACCATGTTACCTGTTACCTGTTACCTGTTTATTGCACAATGTTGTTTTTTATTGGATTCTATTACATGTTGTACCACTGTATTGCACATCGTTGCGGGCAAGACCACCCGCATTTCATTGTATACTTGTATGCCGTGACAAATAAAACTCTTGACTTGACTCGACTTTGATATAATTAATCAAATGTCCAATCTAACAAGTTTAGTTTGCTCATAATAGCCTGCTGCTAAAGAAAAGTACAGGGACAAACGATCCATGATTTTATTAAAACGCATAATAACACAAACTGAAAACTCTGCAGACAGGATGATGCCAGTCTACTCCGCTGCTTTATTTATATAATCGATCCGTTTATTAATGCTTCACAGTTGCAAACAGAATATTTCGATTTTATCATCCAATTCAGATGATGAATAAAACACTTGTAGATTCATGATGACAAACGGAACGGTGCACAAATCGGGATCAGATATCACGGCATTCTGTCAGGCTTTGCACCTCCTGGTGGCATATAACAGAACAGCAATCAACCTCAAAATCAACCCTGTCAGTACCGTGGTAGACAGTCCTAATTGCTACATCTATACTCAGAGAAAGCTCCAGTGTGTCTATATACTCACTGAATAAGGTGTAGTACACTATCGTTTTGTGACAGAACTTTCACTTCTGTGATCCCTAAAATTCACCCTGTGTATTCTTTGACTTGCAGATATCCAGGGATAACTAATACTATCTTCCACTACCATTTTCCATGTTCACAAGCTACTCGCTTTTCAAATGCAAATGCTTCAATATCAGCCAAGCACCCCCAGCCCTTAACCACCTATATATATGCTAATAATCTATGAAAGGACTGTTCTTTTTTGCAAATCAATCTTGTTCGAGAGGCAGTTAAATCTTCCATAAACAAGTCACTGGCGAGTAGACCATCATTTGTTTCCCCAGCTCTAGTCCACAGTACTGTAGCTGTGTAGCGTTGCACGTGTTAAAGAAGATCAGAGATAAACCTTTATTAATCCCTGTAAGGGAATTCAGGAGTCAAAGCAGCAACAACAAAAATAATTAAGCACAGGGGTGAGAATAAGAATCCAAACAAGCTAGGATAATAAGAATCTAACCTTTGTTTAAACTCGAAAGGCAACTGAGTTTTCACTCATTTACAGTGAATGAATGAATGAAAACGATAGGTTATAACTATAACCAAGTTCTGTGAGTAATGGTGACACTCTGCGTCACTACTGCACTATACTTCACTCGTGCACGCGCACTCAATAAAAAATTCCACAATGTACCTTTACATCCCAACATTCATCTGGCCACACCCCCATCCGCTTACCTACATAAGCAGGGGTGTGGTCACCTACTCACCTCCTTCCCAAGCTTTCACCACAAGGCGAGATCAAGGGCCGCAGCGGCGTCTGACGCCGAGCGTCATCATTACTCACAGAACTTGGTTATAGTTATAACCTATCGTTCTGTGTCGTATGGTTCTCGCTCGGCGTCACTACTGCACAAGGGAGGCCGAGCGAGAGCCATCGCCCGACAAATGTACCCCGCTGAGGCCCCCCACAACCATCAGATCGGGGAGGACCGAGCCCCCCCGACCCTCCCTAATGGAGGAAACCCCCCCTATTGGAGGTTCACGGGAGGGCGACGGATCCGACCGTGCGAAGAGGCACTCAAGCAACTCAACGCACAGGGTGAGCAGACCGTGGCTTGACCCCACGACTACACACACGCACAACCCGCATGCCACCCGGGAACGAACGGAAGGAACAACCTCGTTACTGCCCCCAGAATCACGGGGTCAAGAGCAAACCCAACCCCGTGGCAAGGCCATAGCAGCGGAGCGCGAAGGAAGACCCAGACCCACTGAAGGGACTGGATCCCCTGGAAAACGGGGGCCCGGAGAGGTCAATGACGCCAGGCATCAAGACCCCACCAGGCGGTCACTTAGTGACACCGCCCCCCACATCGCCAGCGTATTCGGATAAGGCCCCTCCAAGAGCGGGCCCTTTCCCCCCAATAGCACACCGCCTGGCACACTGACCCTGCAGAACAGGCAGTCAGCATGGCCGTAAGCACACAAAAAAGGTTAACCAACGGAAGCAGGCAGCGCACCGGGGAAACCAGGCAACAGGCTGTAACCTGAGCCTGGAGCACTGCGGACGAGACAGCCGCCAAAGGAGTCAGCTGAAAACAGCCCCCCCGGCGGAAGGGGCGTATGCTGGCGTTGTTGCATGACAAAGCCTCCATTAAAAAAAAACCACCCAGAGGGGTTGAGGCAGAGAAGGCTGACATGATTGGCAGACGTCATGAATGTGCAGGGGCACACTCAACCGGGTAACCCGGGAGTTGACACTGCTCCAACACACCAGGGAATCAACCACCCTGTCGTTACCCAATGCGGTGGTTGTTCCTATAACCCCTCAAGAAAAAACTCCAAAACACACCTGCGGGCATAACTGGCTATACCGCAGTACAAATGTTTCAGTTTTCAAAAAAGGGTTATTCCAGGCCTACGGGTCGACGAACCATTACTTCGGACCGGGCCCGGCGGCACGGGAAGCACAGGGTTACCAGAGGAGGTCCAAGACCACCCCAACAGCCCCCTCTTCGCCACGCGTGAGAGAGGAGCGAAAATAATGGAGAACCAGCCCTAAGCACACCGCACTTGGTATTCCCAGGCGGTCTCCCAACCAAGTACTAACCAGGACCGAACCTGCGTAGCGGCCGAGATCGGACGAGATCGGGCGTGTACAGGTTGGCATGGCCGTAAGCCATTACGATAGTGCAGAGTACAATATGTACCCAACAAGGGTCTCCATAGCGCCTAACCCTGTGACACCCGGACCGACCTGGCATTTTTCCCCCCGAAAAAAGCACAAGTCCCTCAGGGTACCAGAACAGCAGATCTGCATCCCCGGCGGACAACAGGTTAACTGACCTGGACCAGCGTGACCAGACCAGTCCCGTGTCCTAACCACGGCGACATGCCCACTCCAGGAGAGGGGGTAGGTATGCGTGTCGATCTAAAACATGAAAAGAGGGCGCCACCCAGACTGTCCTCATTTAGACCGTGGTCAGTGGCCCACCCCAAGGGCGTGAGACCCCTCTACCTATGTTCAGATCTATTCCGTTAACATCCCCCAGATATGAATGAGAATTCATCGAGACAACCTAGTAAACTGGCGCTCGGAAGAGACAAAACTCCATCCCAGTTGCCCTATAAAAACGCTGTTGTAACAAGCAACCAAGGCGCACTTAGCCCCTGTGTGATTCTGTCAAGTGTTTAGCAAGAGCGAAAGGCCTCTGTCCTGATTCTCCTAGACCTGTTGGCAGCCTTTGACACCGTTAACCATCAGCAGCTCACCTGATCTCCAACCTACCAAAGTCAGCACATGTTACCCCACTTCTTAGAGAGCTGCACTAGCTCCCCATTGCTGCACAAATCCACTTCAAGGTCCTTGACCTGGCATATCACGCAGCAAAGGGAACGGCTCCAGCCTACCTCCGGTCAATGGTCTCTAACTACACACCCTCAAGACCCCTCCACTCTGCATCTTCTGGCCGCCCACCACGGTTAGGACAGCTGAAACCTTACCAATCTTTCGCTGTCGACTAAAAACACACTTCTTCAATCAATATCTGCAATGAAAACAATTTATGAATAAATAAACAAATTAACCTTCTTACTGCCTTATACTACCATGCACTCTTCCTACTATACTAATATATCTTTACTACTATGCACTCAACGCAGCACCCAGTTTTCAGCACTGTTTTATGAACATTGTTACTCAGCTGAAAGAGTTGTACCCTTCCTGCTGACTTGTCATACAGAACATGTAAGTCGCTTTGGATAGAATCGTCAGCTAAATGACTAAATGTAAATGTGTGTCTTTTTTGACGAAGAACTGACAAGGTGGTCTTAGTTTTTGGGAACATCACTTGGCAGACAAAAAACAATGAGGTCCCTATATCATCAACCAATCAGATGCTTGTGGCCTGCCAAGCAACTTGTTTAATGGTTTGCTTTATTCTGATGAGGTGAGAGCTGCATTGGCATCTGTTTCTATATAAAGCCATAATTGGAGATTGCCCAAATAATCGTACTTCTCTGTTGGAGTGGACGTCTGGACCCTATAGTGCATGTTCCAATGATTGGCTCACACTTTATTAAAGCACCTAGAGTTTGTACTGAACTTGGGAAATCTGCTGTGGCAGGTGGAACATTTAGAATAGAAGGTCAAACATTTTACATATACCTGAAATGTGTCCTTTCCATTTAGCCCATATGTGTCAAAATCGAGGCCCGGATTTTCATTCGGCCCACAGACTGAATTCTTTTTTTTTAATCCTCTTTTTCTCCGCCTGATTTTCTAATTTTCTCCCCATCCCAATTTTTTGTTGTTATGCCAATTCCCCCCCTCCCCTACCTGGTTGTTGTGCGCATGTTCCTCCTATTGGTCGGTACAAGGGAACCCTGAAGTCCACCACATGCTTCCTCCAACACATGTGGAGACAGCCAGTGGCTCTTTTTTCACCTGGCAGCGAGGACTCTCATTGGTGAAGCGTAACGCGTGGGAGGTCACGCTGCCTTCACCATTTCCTGCCTTTCGCTGCGCAGGCGCCCAGACCTGACCTGTAGGCGTCGCTGTCCACAACGCCAGATTACCACCCATGACTTCCCTCTCCCTAACTCAGCCAAATGCGTTAGTATGACGACCGGCCCAAGCCGCAGGGCAATGCTGACTCCGGGAGTCGAGACCGCAGCCTCTTGCATTGGTGACAAGCACAATCTCCGCTACGCCACCCGACCGCCTGCACAGACTGAATTCTGTGTGTGTTCCACTTAAACTATTTTCGGACATGCACTCATGACAATGCCTGGATAATCTGGTCCATGCATTGCTTTGAGTGGACATAGCACACAGCATGCGATTCTCCGGGGCAGACGCGTTCGGACATATGGAAATACTGCAAGTGGTGGCGCCATAGATAGAGCGAGCCCATGGCGCAGAAAGCCACCTCCTCCGCCTGTGTATGGAAGATGATACTTTTAAATATTTATTTGAATGGCCCAGGACCAGTTTAACCTCTTAAACATCACCCGGCCCGATGTCACGCACGCACTTTGCCCTCATCTGTCGGCTTCGGGCTGCCGTTCGATTGACACCCTAAGTTTTTCCGTGCTTCCAATCTCGGGTTACAAGACCAAACGACCACGTCCGGTTTTGGCTGACCCTGAATGGACCAGTCACCTTGATGGTGAAAACTATTGACTGTTTTTGTAACCAATGAAATTCTGGAGCTAATGGTATCTTACATGAGCGCTGATTCCTACGATAATGGGACAGAAGAAGACGGAGAATTTTTGAAAATGTCTCGCTCGCTCGTCCAAACGAATTGTGCGCTCGGCCATTTTGGATAAATTATTACAGATACAAACATTACAAAAACATGTGTAAAACCAGTGGCGGACTCAGGCTGTTTGAAGGGCAGGGGCGAAAAAGAAAAAAAGGGCACCTACTGCACAACATGGGACCCCAGCATTCAATACCATAGTCCCCTCCAAACTCATAGCCAAGCTCAGGGACCTGGGCTTGAACTATGACCTCTGCCAGTGGGTCTTGGACTTCCTGACGGGCAGACCCCAGGTGGTAAGAGCAGGCAACTGCACCTCCTCATCCATCACGCTCAACATAGGGGCCCCCCAGGGCTGTGTTCTGAGCCCCCTCCTCTACTCCCTGTACACACATGACTGCGTAGCACAGCGGAACAACAACACCATCATCAAATTTGCTGATGACACAGTAGTGGTGGGCCTGATCTCTGCCAACGACGAAAGGGCCTACCTGGAAGAGGTAGAGAACCTGTCACAGTGGTGTCAGGAGAACTGCCTCTCCCTGAACGTCAGCTAAACAAAAGAGATGATTGTGGACTTCAGGAGGTTGGGGGTCAAGGACTACAGCCCCCTCAGCATCGACGGGGCACCGGTTGAGAGAGTGAACAGTTTCAAGTACCTCGGAGCCCACATATCCGAGGACTTGACATGGACCACACACATTGACAGTGTTGTGAAGAAGGCACGACAACGCCTCTACTTCCTCAGGCGCCTAAGGAAGTTCCAAGTCAGTCAGAAGATCCTTAGGAACTTCTACTCATGCACAATAGAGAGCATCCTGACTGGCAACATCACCTCCTGGTTTGGGAATAGCACTGCACAAGACCGTAGCAGACTACAAAGAGTGACACGTTCAGCCGAACGCACAATTGGAGGGGGGCTTCCCACCCTCCAGAACATTTACAACAAGCGGTGCAAGGGGAAGGCTAAGAGAATTATTAAGGACTCGAGCCACCCGAACAACTGCCTCTTTGAACTGCTGCGGTCAGGCAAGCGATACCGGAGTCTTAAGGCGAGCACAGAAAGACTCAGAAGAAGCTTCTATCCCCAGGCCATCAGGCTGCTAAACGAACAATAAACACTATGCAACAACCATCAAATGCACACAGCACAGACACCCACACGCACACACTCACTTAAACAAACAACACACTGCAGCACCCACTCTCCACACTTCAGATCACACAAACACACTTTATATGTATTGATAAAGGATTTGCACTACAACTCGTACACCTACTGTAAATTGTACCTAAATTGCACCTCATCCTATTTCTGCCTTGCACTATATAGTATTGTATATTAGTACACTCAGGGCCGCCTCAGGGGGTGTGCGAGCAGTGCGGTCGCACAGGGCCTCGCGGGAAGGGGGGCCTCGAAAAAAAAAAAAAAAAAAAATTATAATTTTTTTTTTGTTATTTTTTTTTATTTTTTTTTGTTTTTTTGCGAGGCCCCCCTTCCCGCGAGGCCCTTTTTCATCACAGACCTAAAATCTAGTTTTGCTTATATGCTTATATATTTCACATTAGACACGTTTGTAGAATGTGTCTGACTTGTTCCTGGGTCTGCAGTCCTGCAGACATACTCACTATTGGAGCTCAGCTTCTGGGGTTCTGCAGCAGCAGGCAGGTTTCAACGAAGGGAGTGGTTTTACTTACATCATGTGTAGTAGTACGCCGGCGCCGCGTGAGTCAGCTGCGTTTGACTATTTCGCGCGTGCAGCTTTTGACTATGCTTAGTTATGCCAGCCAAGACGAAGAAAGAGGTCGGTCATTATCATCATTATCAGTCGGTCGGTCACCAAGGAACGTTGACGAAAGGCCTCTCGCTAGCGGGACAAATGGCCGGAGCCTTGTCATGGTATAGCCATGATGATGTCGGCTAGTAGCTAGCTTAGCTAAAGGCTAACTAGCGTTAGCTAACCTATTCAGAGGAGCGAGGCGAGGCGAGTGGATGTCTTTTCAAAAGAAGGAGAAGAGAACTTGTGAGCAGATAAATCTGTTAGGCAGCAATACGCCGAAAGGTGTCCAGTCTGCCGGAAAGTACTCGAAGAAGAAGAAGAAGAAGAAATTACACCGTGGCGTGGGCCAAGAAAGTCTCCTTCCAACTTTACCATTGGCGCCGGCATTGATACTGCGTTATGGTGAGTCAACCTATGATTATATACCCGCCGTGGACCTGTCTCTCTTTCTCTCTCTCTGGAGCCAAACTGGTCGACTAGCTAATACTACTAGTAGCTAACGGTGTGTGCCTGATTGAGCTAACTGTTAGCCAGTTAGCTGTTTAGCGTCAGCTGGGAACGTTCGTTTGATGCTATCAGTTAGCCTTGAGAATAGCAGGCCCTTTGACAGAAGATGTAGTCGGGCCTGCACCATGACAAGGCTCTGGCCATAGCTTCTTTTTGTCCCGCCAGCGAGAGGCCTTTCGTCAACGTGGAGACCTGTGTTGCGGCCTTTCGCCCTGCGTTCCTCGTGCAGGTAAGATTAATGAAAATGTCATGACATTACCCCACTCTTCCTTCCTTCCCCTCCCGAATGTTTTGTTAATAACGATGTTTTTTTCCAGGCAAAACATATGCTACTTCACAACATTTGGAGATACGACATGTGCTGTGTGTGAATGTCTTGGTCGTTTGTGTAGCTTGGGTAGCGTTGGGCCGTTGGCCAAAGCTGTGTGTGTCACAGTACCTGGCTAGCCTATTTAGCTGATGTCGGCCATTGGCTCCTTGCTGCTTTGGTTTCTCTATAGACCCTCTTCTCTTTGGATTTAAGTGTTGATCTTTGTCCTTTTTGATCTCTCATACATGCTCTCTCTCTAACACACACACATGCTCTCTCTCTCTCTCTCTCTCTCTCTCTCTCATACATGCTCTCTCTCTAACACACATGCTCTCTCTCTCTCTCTTTCTAACACACACAGTCTGCCTATGGCGGCCTTTCTCGATGGCTAGGCTGTGCTCGCTGAGTCTGTATAGTCAAGGATCTTCAGTCACAGTGCTCAGGTATTCTGCCACTGTGTACTCTCTGTTTAGGGCCAAATAGCATTTCAATTTCTTTCTAATGTGTCTCTCTCTCTCTCTCTCTCTCTCTGTATATTGACTGTAGAACGGGAGCTCTCTCTCGCTCTCTCTTTTGCTATATGTTGACAGTATCATGCCCCGCCTCGGGCAGCGCTATTATTTAAGAATATGTTGACTGTATGAAAAAAAAAATATATATATATATATATAATTTTTTTTTTTTTATTTTTTTTAACCTTTTTGGGGGGGGGGGGGGGGGGGGGGGGGGCTCGCGTTAAATCTCGCACAGGGCCTCGCATTTCTCCCAGGCGGCCCTGAGTACACTACACAGTATTGTATATTATATGGTAACTCAGTTACGTCTATTCTGCATACATCATTGTACATATGTCTATACTGAACACTGTGACCTCATTTTTTTTTTTTATTCTAATTCACATGCTATACTATGTTATTTTATTTCATACTTATCTTGTCTAGCACAGTCTCTGGAGCGTAACAGTAAGAAGCATTTTGTATAAAAGTATTCTGTACTTCTGTATGACAACTATTAAAGAAACTTGAAACATCAGTGAGCAAAAAGCTATGATGCGTCATGTATGGTGAAATAGTCTTCATCCTTGGTTAAGATTAACATTAGAATAACATAGACAATCCAGATTAATAGTATAACCACACATCTATGATAAAAAACACACAGGGATGTGTATTTCACCTCATTGTTATGGTGTTTGAAAAGTAGATGATCATGGTGTTTGAAAAGTAGATGATCATGGTGTTTGAAAAGTAGATGATTATGGTGTTTGAAAAGTAGATGATTATGGTGTTTGAAGGCCTAAACCATTGCTGCAGTGGTACATTTCTCAATGCTAACGATATCAGTGAGGAATATAAATATTTGGGAAACATCATTTTAATATGGTCTGGGTTTAAAAATAGTGAACCTATTCTTTAAAAGCTATTTACAACATATATTTTACAGGATATAAAACAGTTTAACAGTTAAAGTTAATTCGAGTGCCGTTGAGCTTCTTCCTTTCTCTATCCTAACTCTCCTTCTCTCCTGTACTCTCCTTCTCTCCTCCTGTACTCTCCTTCTCTCCTCCTGCCCTCTCCTTCTCTCCTCCTGTACTCTCCTTCTCTCCTCCTGCCCTCTCCTTCTGTCCTCCTGTACTCCCCTTCTCTCCTCCTGTACTCTCCTTCTCTCCTCCTGCCCTCTCCTTCTGTCCTCCTGTACTCCCCTTCTCTCCTCCTGTACTCCCCTTCTCTCCTCATGCCCTCTCATTTCCTTCTCTCATCCTGTCCCCTATCTCTCTCTCCCTCACTCCCTCCCCCCCTCTCTATCTTCCCCATTCTCTCCATTAAACTTAATATATTGTACCTGGATACTGGCTGGATCAGTGGGATATTTTAATGGCAACAGGAGAGCATTCAAGTTCAACATTTCTCTCCCTATCATCATTTTCATCCCGCTTTCTTTAGCATCTCCATGACCGTCTTCATCATTATTTCTCTCCATAGCATCATCTGCATTCTCTTTCCTCAACTTCTTCATCATTTCTCTCCATAGCATCATCTGCATTGTCTCTTGCCTCCACTTCTTCATCATTTCTCTCCATAGCATCATCTGCATTGTCTCTTGCCTCAACTTCTTCCTCATTTCTCTCCATAGAATCATCTGCATTGTCTCTTGCCTCCACTTCTTCATCATTTCTCTCCATAGAATCATCTGCATTTTCTCTTTCCTCCACTTCTTCACCATCTCTCTTCCTGATATCATCATTTCCCTCTTGAATATCTCCATCTTCATTGTCTGTACTGTCTTTATCCAGTGGCGGACTGGCCATCGGGACGTTCGGGACGAATCCCGATGGGCCGGAACCAAAGTGGGCTGGTCCAAAAAAAAAAAAAAAAAAAAAAAAAAAAATATATATATATATATATATATATTTTTTTTTTAACTTTCTTTTTGGTGGCCAGTGTGTGGGCCAGTGTGTGGGCCACTAATGTGGGCCGGTGTGTGGGCCAGTGTGTGGGCCAGTGTGTGAGTCGGTGTGTGGGCCACTAATGTGGGCCAGTGTGTGGGCCAGTGTGTGGACCAGTGTGTGAGTCGGTGTGTGGGCCACTAATGTGGGCCAGTGTGTGGGCCGGTGTGTGGGCCAGTATGTGGGCCGGTGTGTGGGCCAGTATGTGGGCCAGTGTGTGGGCCAGTGTGTGAGTCGGTGTGTGGGCCACTAATGTGGGCCAGTATGTGGGCCGGTGTGTGGGCCGTGGGCCAGTATGTGGGCCAGTATGTGGGCCAGTGTGTGGGCCGGTGTGTGGGCCAGTGTGTGGGCCAGTGTGTGGGCCAGTGTGTGGGCCAGTGTGTGGGCCACTAATGTGGGCCGGTGTAGTGTGTGGGCCGTATGTGGGCCGGTGTGTGGGCCATTGTGTGGGCCGTATGTGGGCCAGTGTGTGGGCCGGCAATAAAACAATAAACAAGTTGCCTAAACTAAATCAGATTAAAAATGATTACAGTTCTGGTTTGCCTTAAGATGCAGTTTAAGATGGGTCTTGAACATGGAGTATGTAGGGCACTCTCTAATCACAACTGGTAGGCTATTCCAATAGTTACCACCTTTAACAGAGAACACAGTTTTTGCAAAGGTAGTATACCTTTATACATACGTAGTATACATACGGAGAATAAAATTTCTCTGTAGAGTGTCCACCTATATTAACAGGTCAGCAATGGAAGTCCTGGCAGGGGCACTGATCCAATGTCATTATGACTATGCATGCTCCTCCTGGTACACTGGCATCACAGTAGCACTGAAAGGTAGGCTACAGACAGCTCAGAACAAATTAGTTAGAATGATTTTAAAACTCCATCCCAGGACTCACCTTACACAGACACATTTGAACAGCCTCAAATGGCTCAGGGTTGAGGAGAGGGTCTCTCAAATAAAACTCAACATAACACATAGGATACTCGGGAATACTGTCCCTCAGTACCTCAGTGGATATTTTAACATGGTAAGGGATGTACACGGACACGCCACCAGGGGGAGCCCTACAGACATCGTCCCAGTGAGATGCAATAGGAAAATTGGCCAAAACGCATTCCTATATTCAGCAGCAGTACAATGGAATAGCCTACCAATGGAGTTGAAGACCATAAGCCCCTTCTCCACTTTTAAATTAGCTATAAAGAGGTGGATCATAAGTAGCAGAAGCTGGGAGTAGTGAACAAAGGGTTTTAATATGTGTTGTTCCTTTTTTATTCTTTTATTGTCTATAAAATGGAATATTATTGTATGTATTTTTTTGTTTTTATACCACACATCCTGACATACAGACACTACAAACACCCACGTCCACACACCAGTACATAAATCCACTGACACCAATGATGAAGGACCACAATGGAAACAAGCCTATGGCTTTATTGTGTTTTTATGAAATCCTATTGGTAAATGGAGAAAATGTATACCTGTTTTCATATTGTGATCCAATGTATATGTGTGATTTTCCATTCTAAACCAATAAACTATTCAATCAATCAATCAATACCGAAAAGGCACCTTACAGTCCCCTCTACTGATGGCCCTGGTGGTAATGCCAGTGTCTGCTTTCTGTTGGATGAACTCATTCAATGGGGGAGGGGCAAGTCCATGCAGAACCTTGTACATGAAGCAAGTATATTTGAAAACTTGGAAATTCTCGAAACTTAGCATGTTATGTTTTTCTAAAACATTACAGTGATGAAATTAAATTAGTTTCCTATCAAATACTTTTATGGCTTTTTTGTAGAGTAATTCTATTGGTGTAAGAGTAGTGACATATGAAAGAGACCAGTTGATAAAACAGTACTCAATGTGTGATAAAATCATTGAATGCAGAAACATCCTTGCAGCATTAACTGGCAGGCAGGGCCTGATCTGCCTGAAGTTTTTGATGTTAAACTTGACTGTGTTTGTCACTTTCTTCACATGACTTTTTGAAGGTCAATGTAGAGTCCAATGTGACCCCAAGATACTTGAATTAATGTACAATGTCCACCTCCGCCTCTCCCAGAAACACATTAGAGTGAGTGACCTCTACTGGTGACTTTGTGAACATCATACACACTGTTTTTCTTGGTGTTAAGTGAAAGACATGCTTTTGTTAGCCAGTCTTGAATGAGACATGAGACATCAGTGAATGAGATTCACGTTTCCTCCCAACCGCGAGTAGGCCTAGAAGCGCAGAAATGGAGAGCGCAAAAAAAAGAAAGGGTGGAGCTGAAAAAGCCAGAATAAAAAAACTAAAATTGCTAGTAAAAGACGCAGAACAATGTTCTAAAATTACAGACATGTTTAGTAGAGGAAGGGCTGGCGTTAGAGTAGCTGCTGCTGCTAATGATGATGAAGTTCAAGTGGAAGGAACCAACAGTAACATGACAGGTGCGTGCAGTAGCCTAGTGCATATTCTACTGTTGGTGTCTGCCGGTTCATGAGGGCTAGCTAGCCTATACTAGCTCTTGCAGTGATTTCAGTCATTCTACAAGACAATGTGCTTTCCGTATTCCTGATTCCTTACAGCACGTGGACGTAAATAGTCGTGACTCGTGAAGTTTTTTCTCTGACTAAAAGTTTAGTTAGCAATGTTAGGACTAGTGCCCACCACAGCATCAGAAGCTAAAGTGCTAACCTAGAGAGCCAATCAGAACCTAGGACGGGCTGCAAATTAATCGGCTACTAATATTATAATAGGAAATACTAAAATAAAATACTATTATGTTCCCTTCCAAATGTTCATGTTGATATAATATTGGTAATCTAATTGATTGAATTGATTAGTTGCCATTTTACATGCTTAAATAAGATGTACCTTAGAATTCCCAACTGTTCTCGATCTGTATATGATTAGTCTCATCTACATGTTTGTTAATAACCACAGCTAACTATCTTAAGCTAACAACTAGGTCAACTACTACCCCGTAGTTAAACAAATGTGATTGCATATAACAGCTAACTGCTACAGCTAAGTTGGTAGTTAGTTAGCCTATTCCATTAATGTTGAATGTATTTATGAAGGTTGTTGATGGTGGTTGGTGCTGAATAGCAGACATGATTCCGTCAGTCTGCCACAGGGCAGCTGTGTTTGCTGATGCTGCTCACGACCACCAGTAGCGTATGACTGTGTGAGTGTGAATGCTTGATGGTTTCTGTGAAGCGCTTTGTGGAACAATGCTGATATACAGTTAAGAATGAGTAATTCGCTTTTGGTTTTTAAGAAAATGGTTTGTAAAGCTATTTTTGAAAACTACAAGGGTGAATAATACTGTTTTTTTTTTGCTATTTTCTTTTAGAATACTGTTTTTGAGTCTTCATTTTTGTAATTTTTGTTAAGAATATAGGACAGGCATATATAAGCATTATGCTTCAGTCTGTACCTTTTCAGTCACTGTAAAATCAAATATTGTTAAATGATGGTGTATATTGTATTGTGTGAGATGATGACTGAATAAACTACTACTACTACTACTACTACTACTACTACTACTACTACTACTACTACTACTACTACTACTACTACTACTACTACTACTACTACTACTACTACTACTACTACTACTACTACTACTACTACTACTACTACTACTACTACTACTACTACTACTACTACCACTACTTTGGGTGTTTTCAAAAGGCTGAAAAACGATACTTCATGTATCCTTAATCCCTAGGCTAATGAGGCACTAAGATGTTAGTAAAAAAAAAAACATATGCCAATGACAGGAAGTAACGGTGTGTGTGTGTGTGTGTGTGTGTGTGTGTGTGTGTGTGTGTGTGTGTGTGTGTGTGTGTGTGTGTGTGTGTGTGTGTGTGTGTGTGTGTGTGTGTGTGTGTGTGTGTGTGTGTGTGTGTGTGTGTGTGTGTGTGTGTGTGTGTGTGTGTGTGTGTGTGTGTGTGTGTGTGCACTGTGCATGAGTGCACATCTAGGGGCGGGGTGTAGATTTGGTCTCCCTGATGTTGACTCCTTAGCCACAGCCTTGGGTTGTTTAATACTGGACGAGTGTTTCATAACGGCCGTTGTGTGGGCCGGTTTCGGGGCCGGTGCGTGGGCCGGTGTGTGGGCTGGTTCGTCTGAATGTCCCGGGCTGAATTTGTGTCCCAGTCCGCCACTGTCTTTATCTAAGGTGGAGCAAATAATATTTGTTTTGTAATAGTAATATAATTGTACTGTATATAATATTCGTACTGTAGCCTACAATGTTATAATTGTATTATAAAATAATATGTCATATCACCACCACTAGCCCTCTTGCCTTGATTGGAATAAAAAGAATCTATGGTTGGTCAATTTTCTAATGTTTAAGACACATTTTTCTGTTCAAAATAAGCATTATCGACCATGTTAGAACCAGATTCTCAGTTATAATCCAAACTATGGCTCTGTGAGACAAGCTTGTACACATAGCTAGTAGCGAGGACATATATCCCTCTTACTATTGTTGCTTTGGACCGAATCTTTCAAAGAGAAGCATTTTTTAGCAGCTTTTTAATATTCTAACGATTTCTTTCTCTCCTTGGCATTCTGTAATCATAGAATATAGGCCAATGCTAAACCCACTTTTAAGTTTACTACCACTCTTAAGTTAGCTTTAAAAAGCAATTCACACTGAACTTTAAAGTGCTATGGGTATATTTTGCGCAAATAATCCTAAAATAATTTGTACACTTTTTTTTCTAGAATATAATCAACTAAGCATACCTGTTTAGCAGTGATGGGCAAGCTACTTGGGAAATGTAGCAAGCTACACTACAAGTTACTCTCGATTAAATATAGCTCAACTACAATGGAAGCTATCCCCAGAGAAATGTAGCAAGCTACACTACAAGAACATAGCAAAAATAGCTGGCTACATCGGCACTACTTTTTTTTTTTTTTCTTTTTTTTTGTGATCAAGTTTCCACCAAACAAATAGGCAGGCAAAAAATGCTCAGTTTGATTGTTATTATAAAACTGAAACAAGCCCTCGGTCTGGCTTTTTGTGTCATCCTTTTAACATGAACTTGTATTATGTATAAAATCCAGGGCCCTCATTTATCAAGTTTCCTCAGAAAATGTTCTATTTCCACACGTAAGCACAGAATTTAGAATGTGTGCACGCACAAAAAAAAATGGATTTATCACACGTGCGTACACAGGTCCTACGCACACCTGTCATGATAAATATCACCTTGGTCCTACGCCGAGGCTCGTGCACACTTTCACGTATTTGCATACCAAAACCGCCCCGATTAACCATATACGGTAATGGAACACCCCCATGAAATGTGGAAAAATGGACTAAACCGAGGGAAGCGTGTTATGAGACAGGCTGACAGACTTGTATGTGATGTAGGTGATGTCGGATATGATATCTATTAACCATTGCTGCCTGGGCAGCGCAAACACTAATAAAGACCGTGCTGGAATATGACTGCCTTTTTCCGTTTTGTTTGATTAATACCCAGGGATTAAAGTTCTCCTCAATTTTATTCCAAATAAATTCCTGCTGCATATGATTTCTAGAGGCATACAATCTATTTTGATGTCAGTATTGGGTAGCCTATATAAACAATAATACGAGTGCATATACAAGAACAATGAATCTCACTGCCATGTATGATGTAGCCTGCCTATGTGATCAATACAAACTGAATTCCATCATGTTTGTGTGCGGGAGCTCACAAGGCTGTTGTCACAATGGGTGGTACAGTAATAACAGTCTACACAATATCACGATGGACCATGCCATGTTCTACTATGACATGATCTGTGACGACAAATGTTCTAGAATGTTTGATTATGACACCATACTCTGACAGCATGCCTATGATCAATAAAAACGCGAACTTGAATCCCATCATCATATTTACATAGTCTGTCCACTATCTTTATTACTTTGTTATTCCCCCCCCCCATCTATGTAAAGCGACCTTGCATGGGTCTCTTGAAAGGCGCTATGTAAAATGAAGCTATTATTATTATTGTTGTTGTTATTATTATTATCATGTCTGTGTGCTGAGCTCAGTGAAGTTTCAACGGAGCGAGATAATCTATTCTAATCAACAAATTGAAGTAGAAAGCATTCCGTTGTGGCCAATCTTATTTGGAAACATGACACAAAATAATTGATTGATTGATTGATTGAAAACTTTATTAACAGATTGCAGAATGGGTACAATACAGTACAGCTCAATACACACAATTGTTAAGGGGATGCAGACCAGAGAAAGACTTTCGTCTTGTTTACATCAGGGTCCCCCATTTTCAATTCATCTGGACATATATGACATACATGACATACAGATAGTCAGTACTGCTACATCTATACATTTATGACATACCAGATTTGCAAATACAGTACTGTTTGTGATACAGAAGGAGTCAGGAAAAGGGAGTATATACATTTGACGTAGAAACTGTACATTGGAGGAGGTTGGGTGGGGGGGGGGTTGGGTACACTGGGATATTGACAACCATACTGGGTAATCTACATTGGAGGTGGTTGGGGGGGGGGGCACACTGTATATACAAGCAAAACTGTACATTTAGGGGGGGGGGGGGGAGACACTGTACAAACAAACAAAATTGTACATTGGACTATTGACAAAACCATACTAGGTAAATGACTGTACATTGGAGGGGGTTGGGTTAGGATATTTACAGGGGCCAGTGTTGAATTGCAGTCTCCCGTAGGTGTCCCTTGAGAGAGGTTTTGAAAGTGGGTAGTGATCCACATTCCTTTACAGCTTTGGGTAGGGCGTTCCACATTGATGTGGACATAGTAAGGTAATAGTATGTCGCTTTTTATTTGAAACAATATTTAATGGCTGAATGAATGAATGAATGAATGAATGAATGAATGAATGAATGAATGAATGAATGAATGAATGAATGAATGAATGAAAACTTTATTTAACAGATTGCAGAATGGGTACAATACAGTACGGCTCAATACACACAATTGTTAAGGGGATGCAGACCAGAGAAAGACTTTTGTCTTGTTTACATCAGGGTCCCCCAACTCGAGTCCTCGATATCCTCGCGGACGGACCAGTATACCTTTATATCATATCATATTCATATCATAGTTTACTCTATCAGCCTACCAGCATGTAATACGTTCTTTGTTAGAACTCAACTCGTTATTATTTTGTGCATAGATTGCAGAAATACGGGGACGTTTTGATTTAGGCTTTGACACAGAATACAAGTCATGATATCACCCACACGATATATGCTCTGTGTCCAGAGCATGTATGCTTTTCATTCATTTAAGACACATTTATTGCAAGGGTTTTGTATACACATACACTCAACAAATAACCTCTGTTCTCGTTGCAATGCGTTTATATCGTGGGTGTTCATATGACTTGTATTCTGCTTACAGCTTCGGGGTTCCACTTATTACGTTTAACAATGGCAAAGCCTTTTAAATATAATCAAAACGTTCCCGTATTTCTGCAATATATGTGCAAAATAATAACGAGTTGAGTTACGCAGAGCGCAGTCAGTGCTTATTTCCGCGTTGTAAAAATATTCTACCACCGGGCGCCAACTACGCATGGTCCGACCTGTGCTTAAATATACGCACAAAGTCAAGCACAAGTTCAAATTGATAGATCCCACACTTTGCTTAGAAATGATCGTACGCACGGATTACGCACATATCTGTGCGTACGTCAGGTTGATAAATGAGGGCCCAGGAAGGCAAGTTTAGCTGGGTGCAGCCTCTACAAAAGAAAATAAAGAGCCCATTTGGTTTGATCAGTTTTTATAGTATAGTTTGTTGATTACTTTTGATGCAGTAATGGTCTTTTTCTTTTCTATTCTATCTTTATGTATTATTTATCCCTAAACTCTGCATCTTCTGAAACCTGCCCACTTTATCAACCAAAAACACACTTCTTCAATATCTGAATTGTACTGTTTTACTTCATTTTACTAGTATTATGCTACCATGTATATACTACTACCAGTACCAACTATGCTAATATGTCTATACTACTACAGTATGTACTCAGAGTATAACACTCAAGCTTGACACTGACAAACAATACTACTTATCCTTGGCTGCTAGATATGTACCACTCCTGCTGACTTGTTGTACACAATTTGTAAGTTGCTTTGAATGAAAGCGTCGGCTAAATGACCAAATGTATTTAAATATGTAACTCACAAAACATTCCATGGCCCCAAAATCATGTGGGCACCCCCCCTGGGGGTCCTGACCCACAGGTTGAGAACCACTGCTCTAGCCTCTAGGTGATCTTTTCCCTCTTTTTTCTTTTCTCCACCCCCATAATATTGTTCATTTTCTGCCTACAGTGAAACATCATCATGATAGCAGCTATCTGTTAGTTAAAGCTGTTGACAAAAAGTGTACTGACTTGTGTGCTGTTTGGGAACAGTTGATTTTCATCAGCTCACCTGAATGTGTTCTCAAGTTAGTGCTGGACGTGTGGAAAGTTTAGAGCAGCATATGTTTTAGGTGTTTTTTCAGTCAAACTCATAAATGTGTCCAGATAGGGCCATAGAGAGGCATTGTTGACATCGAATCCCTCTGCCATTATTTCGCGCGGACTGGTTCATGTAATCTGTTAAATTGCATTCATTCATTCTCATTCAGTGGTCTGCGTTTCGATTTTCACTTCCTGATTTGCGGGTTGGAGTCCTGCCCTATCCTGCCTCTGATTGGCCTACCCGTAATGTTTTGGCCTACCATACCCAATCGTGAGTCGTCATACTCATATCTAAACCAACCAACCAATCATAGTGGGTTTTCTACGGGGAGTTTTTTTTTCTCCTCACAAATCTTTATAGTCTAGACTGTTTCTCCCGACAGTAGCGTGTAGCGTTTCCTCGTCGCTACATCACTACTTCGTTCTATAAATAGCTCCGCTACAGAGACCGCTACCTGGTTAAAAAGTAGCGACGCTACCATCACGCTACTGAGAATTGTAGTTAAGCTATGTAGCGTCGCTACTTGTAGCTAGCTATTGCCCATCACTGCTGTTTAGTTAGCTAGCTACAGTAGTAATATAGCTAGCCAGTAGCCTAGGCTAAAACATACTGCCATCAATAAAAGCACTTGCAGTGTACATAGGCCCTACATTAGTTTAGTAATGCATAATTGGTGTTATGTGTACTTTCACATGGTGGAGGGTATACTTACTGTCTGTGGTGTATATTCCCATTGTGGTTTGAGTGTGGTGTCCCTAATTGTTGAGGTGTAATCCACACACTGTTTTCTTTCTGTTATAATTAACATGGCTGCTCTTATCATTGATCACAGGTGTGGTGACGAGGCTCCACACCCTACTAAGCAGACGAGAGTGCAGTCTCACAGTTGTCGCTTACCAGAGTCTCACCAGAAGTGCCCTCACCTGTGCTCTCACTATTTTGACCAGTTTGCTCTTGTTCTATTTTTGCCCATGTGCTTTCTTTTTGTTATCCTGAACCATGGAGGCTGGAGCACCCAGCTCTCCATTTTTTTTGCTCTTTAAATAGATGTTCAAATAAATATTGTTATTTTTGGTAAAACGTGTCCGACTTCCTTTTATCCACCATGCTACAACCAACGCCTACAAGCCATATTCCTGTGACAATTGAGGCCTTAGGGCATGTCACATAGACTTGGTCATAACATGGGGGGCTCGTCCAGGATTTTAACCCGGGACCTCCCAACTTCAAAGAAAGCTTGGTCAAGTTTAGACCATTGGAAGGGCACCAATGGGCACATCCTCTAATTTTCGCCACTCAAAAGGGCATTTTAGCGTGATGTTTTCACCTGTGGGGGCACATGGTCAAGTTTAACCATTGGAGGGGCAGCAATAGGCACGTCCTCTCATTTTCGCCACTCAAAAGGGAACTTTAGCACAATGTTTTGAACTGTGGGGGCACATGGTCACGTTTAACCATTGGAGGGGCACCAATAAGGCACATCTTCAAATTTTTTCCACTGGAAAGGGCACTTTTGCATGACATTATTTAACCGTGGGGCACATGGTCAAGTTTAGACCATTGGAAGAGGACCAATAGGGCACACCCTCAAATTTTTCACCTCTCAAAAGGGCACTTTAGCGCACGTTTTTCAACCGTGGGGGCACCAGGTCGCCCCCCCTGCCCCCCCCCCCCCCCCCCCCCTGAGTCTGCCAGTGTGTAAAACACTCATTGTTATCGACTTTGGACCTGTACCAGATAAGACTTCAGGCTATGGAGCCGTTGTGTTTTCCAGCTCCTACCTCTCAGCTGGAACTCAAATGCAGGCATCTGCAAGTAAAAAAAGAAATGAGTAAACAAAACTTCTATTCTATAACATTCAGAATGTTTCAAAAGAGACCAGACTCATGCATGTGCTATAAGTAGTTCAAGAATAAATCACATTTTATGCAAAACTAGCCCCTTTTCTTGCCCGATGGATAAGAGGTTAAGATATAATTGCCAATCTTACAAACTGTTGTGGGTGAATAATTCATTGAAACCTAATGGGTATTATTAGCTTGCAAATTATTGTATTATTTTAATTAATTTCACATACCTACTCGCTGTCGAAAGAATAGTTTTGGGCAAGACCGGTGAAAGCAAGGTGAGAGATGTTTTGTGTGCGTGTGTATTCTACTTCCTTCTCCAATAGGACCAGTTTAGCCTACAATTGCTAATCTTACAAACTCTTATGGGTGAATAATTATTTTAATCCTAATACAGTATATTTAATTCAAATCCGTAAAAAAGAAAATCTATAATGAGACAATTATCCATAAATGATGCCTCTACCCTCCTTTTAAATAGCCCTCATTGTATTCATTGAGATGCTGAATGAACAGAAGTGCATTTATAACAAGATATCGAGCTGCTATGCACAAATTGAATAGATAAATCAAATGACCAATTAAGCTAGTGACCTGAGCAAAATCATATTTTTCATTTCTGCCCCCTTGGTAATTGTGTTTGACACCCCTGATTTAGCCCAGCCTAGCACCTATTTAGGAGCAGTGGGCAGCCACAGTGCAGTGCCCAGGGACCAACTCCAGTTGTAATGCCAGTACCTTGGTCAAGGACAATGGCAGGGGTATGTAATCTAGCATGCATGTCTTATATGGTGTGGGAGGAAGTGAACACCACGCAAACAGTGGGAGAACAGACACTGAGAGGGAGAAAGATAGACGTGAGAGGGAGATGTAAAGATGTAGTGGGGCAGCCGAGGCTGCTACTCTGTCTGCCTACAAAAGCTCACATGAAGTAGTCTAGTTATCAGAGGTTTCAATAGAATTTATTGTTCAAGGACGCAAGGCCTTCAGCGTTGGCTGTAAACAGTATAATGCTGGGTATAGATGGGAGATGGGTTTCTGTGCTATAGTGTTCATATGAAACTAGAGACCTTGAGGAATCCGGATAGAGGCTCCTGCTAACTTACTGGGAAAGTGATGAAATCTCTCTCCAAAGTTTCAGCATTTTAACAAGGAAAAAAAATCACTCCCTTGACCTCATATATTTGAACGTAATTGGGCGTAATGGAACCACAAGACTTTTTCAGCAACAACCATATCCAATGTATGAATTCCATGCGGTTAAGGGTGGACCAAACCATGCAGTTTTGCACAAAGATGTGATTTTCACTACTTCTTTTTTTGTTTTACCTATACCTGTAAAGCTGATGCTGCAATGTAATGTAATGCTATGCTCTGGCCCCCGACATACAAGGAAAACGTGTATCCACGCCAATGCAATTCCAGTTCAGACACAGACGATACTGCCACCTGGTGATATTCGATCGGCATTGCAATTTCAACGTATACAAACGAGCCAGGGACGGCTATAATGATCCGGATGATGATTTAGAATGGGGATCAGAGGAAAAAGATCAAAGGATCAAAACCCAACTATACTCGTGATTGGCGCTCAACCGCTGGCGAGATAACCCGACTATACTCGTGATTGCCGCTGAATGTGTTAAAAAAGATATTGTGGTTATCGTGCAAAACAGCGCCCCTTTCAGGTGACACAGGGGAGTGTTCTGCTTCACTAATCCAATGTAAGTGAACGCAAGTGGAAATAGTACCTTATATGTCGTTGATTGGACAGTTATGGTTTTTCAGAGTGGCCCATCCTAAGAATGAAGTTGAGTAAAAAAAAACGTTGTATTGCACTACAGTACACCATTAGGAGTGAGAAATACAATAGGGATTATTCCTTATCTTGCTGTGGCAGCACGCATGTTGAAAGTCATTGAACAAGTGTTTCTCAGTTAACTGAGAAAGCTATACTGCATATATCTCTCTCTCTCTCCATACTCCGTGGGGGATAGGGGAGTGTGTACAATTAGCCTTATCGGCTTTTTTCAGTTATTCTTTTTAATCATTCAACGGGATATTACAGAAATGAAAATGGATGAGTACTTCCCATATAATAGAAATGTGTCAACGCTATTCATCCTCTGTGGACTTCTGCTAACCTTTCTAACTAAAGCTTAGACTTATTATTTAAAAAACCAAAGACGCTGGTAAGTCACAGAGTATTCCTTTAACCTTTTAAGCCCTATTTTCCAATATATGAACCAAAGGAGAACATCAATTCTATTATTCTTTTAATATCTATATAGGAGGGGCCACTACAAAAAAAAGGAGGCCGTGTATCAACACCAAGCCATTTCAGTTCAGACACAGATGATAATGCCACCTGGTGATGGTCGATCGGCATTGCAATTCAAACATATACAAACGAGCCAGGGACGGCTAGAATGATCCGGATGATGATTTAGAATGGGAATCAGAGGAAAAAGATCAAAGGATCAAAACACGAGAAATCTGGCGAGTTAACCCGGGATATCTCGGGTCTGGCTAGGGCTGGGCGATATGACGATATTATATAAATATCAGGTACAGTTCATTAACGATACACTTTTTTAACGTATTGTGGATATCGTGATGTTTTGCCCAAGAGGATTGTGTCGCGTCAATCTGGTCCACACCCGTTCAAACTTTTGAACAACACCGCCCCCACACACACTACTGCATCAAAGTTACTAATTATTATTAACAAAGGCATTCGTTTTGTGGCATTAACGTTATATAGTTACACGTTCAATAACATTAGCGTATTTACCCAAACATAGCAACGTCCGATGACGACAGATAGCAAGCGTTACTGTTCATATCTCAGCCCGTGCGGAGTTGTGCATGCCCATTCTGCGGTCTGTTAATAAAGTTTTCAATCAGACAGATGTATGGAAAGGCTTTTATTATAACATTCGTTGCAATAAAATCATTATGGCTTGTTTAGTCATGCTGTGGTGCGCTGGTAATCACTCGGGGATTGGGAGCTGTTGTTGTCGTTGAGCTGAGCTCAGCTCTCGTCAAAATCAATTGCGGAAGTAAAAAACGCATAGAGCTTGCCGATTGGTGCTAAGAACAGCAGGGCGGGTTCAATCGGTGTGACGTAATTGGCAGACTCGACTGTCAATCAAAATTATTCTGTTGCCGGCTGAATGATCGAATGAATGAAAACGTTATTAACGATTGCAGAATGGGTACAATACAGTACAGCTCAATACAACAACAGTGGACTGGGGGATGAAGACCAGAAAAAGACTTTCGGCTTTTTTACATAAGGGTCCTCCATTTTCAATTCATCAAAACATTTAGAGACATACATACAAATATACAGTAGTTTCATAAAAATGCTAAAATGCTATTTATTGATTGATTGATTGATTTAAAACTTTATTAACATATTGCAGAATGGGTACAGTACAGCTCAATACATACAATTGTTAAGGGGATGCAGACCAGAGAAAGTCTTTCGTCTTGTTTACATCAGGGTCCCCCATTTTCAATTAATCATATTTCATATCTAAATCATATAATATCTCATTGCTAAATATATGCAATATATAATCTAATAATCCAATAATCTAAATCTAATATATAATATAGAAATGCTAAATGCATGGGTATTTTATTTAGTCTTTAATGTTTGCTTGCAAACTCAAATACTGTCTTGGTAAGCCTCATAATGAATTGTTTGGGGAAAAAAAGAAAAACATCGTGATGTGTATCGTGTATCGCCGAAAGGTCAGAAAATATCGTGATATCATATTTAGGCCATATCGCCCAGCCCTAGGTCTGGCGCCCAATATGTTAACACTTTGAATGCCACTCACGGCTTTTCTCGGGTTTACCCCCCGCGGGTTGAATGCCCATCACGAGAATATTCGTTTTATTCGTTTTTATTAGCGATCTGAAATCATATTGCATCAAGCGAGCCTACCGTTGGAGATCCAGTCACCCCAGGCTCTCAGATGTGAAAAAAGTGCCCCCTATCGTCTCCCAGATGGTAAATCACCCTTTTGGATTGGACTCAATGAAAGTGAATGGGAGAAAGGATTTCTGACTCCACATTTTACTTCTCACTCACGCAGCCGGCATCGACCGGCATCACTCCGGAGCCTGAAGAGCAGCGGGGATTATGTGTTCTACTGTACACACGGTGGATCAATACAATGATCGATGTTTTCAAATGGTGATCAGGAATTGGAATAATCCATTTGGATACCATCTGATCTCAGGTAAGGAATCTATGTTATCAGTCTTAGGATAATCAGACTTGTTTTCACGGATATATAAGCGTTTCCCCTATATGTGATATAGCTGTTTTGACTGTAAAAGCCATCAGGAAATAAGAGCAGCGATTATCAGTGCGTGGCACAAGCGTGCGTGCACACAAATATACTATTGATTATCTAGCGTTTATTTGAAAACGATTCATAAATAGGCCGACAAATGACAACGTTCTAGAATATTCCAGTAAAAGGCGTTTATCATAGAATGGGTTGTTTTTTCCGCGAAAACGAGTGATTTTCAAAATGCTATCAAACGGAAATGAAGCGATAAAAAAACAATCTGCTTTGACAATGTTGACTGGAAAATGAGTCTTTGATAAGCGACGGGCAGATTAGATACATAGCCATAATTTAAAACATAGATTAGGCGATATTAACGTTAACATTGGAGTGGATTTGGGCATTCAAGGGGGTAAAAAGGAAAACACGGACTGGCCTCTCAAAGTGTTAAGAGGTAAAAAAAATGTAAGATATTGATTGAAGAAGTGTGTTTTTAGTCAAGAGCAAAATATTGGTCAGTAAGTGATTAATTATATCAAGCGGAGAACGGAGAAAAAGCAAAGCATTTATTTACCAAACTCAAAAATGCTTCAAATATAATTGTTATTGTTGTTATTGTTATGTTTCCCCCTCCTCACCTCCACCTTTACTATAGACGAAAAATAACCTGGTGTAACCCAAGCGCCCCCCCTACTGGTTGATACCGTTAATACGGCAACTAACAGGAAACCACTTGGCATGGGTAGACGGTCCTAACCACTACATCTGTACCTACTATGCCTACAGTATACTACTATTCTACTATGTACTATGTTACTATGTCTATACTACTATCTAATGTACTATTACTATGCCTATACTACTACCTACTATGCTAATATGTCTATACTACTATGTACTATGTTACTATGCCTATACTACTACCTACTATGCTAATAATATTGCATATATGTTTTATTCTAAGTGCATACTGTTTCAAGTTTCTTTAATAGTTGTCATACAAAAGTACAGAATACTTTTATACAAAATGCGTCTTACTGTTACGCTCCAGAGACTGTGCAAGACAAGATAAGTATGAAATAAAATAACATAGTAAAATTAGAAGTAAAAAAATGAGGTCACAGTGTTCAGTTTAGACATATGTACAATGTTCGATGCAGAGTAGACGTAACTGAGTTACCATACAATATACAATACTGTGCAGTGTACTAATATACAGTACTATATAGTGCAAGGCAGAAATGGGACGAGGTGCAATTTAGGTACAATTCACAGTAGGTGTACGAGTTGTAGTGCAAATCCTTTATCAATAAATATAAAGTGTAAAGTGTGTTTGTGTGATCTAAAGTGTGGAGAGTGGGTGCTGCAGTGTGTTGTTTGTTTGAGTGAGTGTGTGCGTGTGGGTGTGTGTGCTGTGTGCATTTGATGGTTGTTGCATAGTGTTTATTGTTCGTTTAGCAGCCTGATGGCCTGGGGATAGAAGCTTCTTCTGAGTCTTTCTGTGCTCGCCTTACGACTCCGGTATCGCTTGCCTGACCGCAGCAGTTCAAAGAGGCAGTTGTTCGGGTGACTGGAGTCTTTAATAATTCTCTTAGCCTTCCCCTTGCACCGCTTGTTGTAAATGTTCTGGAGGGTGGGAAGCCCCCCTCCAATTGTGCGTTCGGCTGAACGTGTCACTCTTTGTAGTCTGCTACGGTCTTGTGCAGTGCTATTCCCAAACCAGGAGGTGATGTTGCCGGTCAGGATGCTCTCTATTGTACATGAGTAGAAGTTCCTAAGGATCTTCTGACTGACTTGGAACTTCCTTAGGCGCCTGAGGAAGTAGAGGCGTTGTCGTGCCTTCTTCACAACACTGTCAATGTGTGTGGTCCATGTCAAGTCCTCGGATATGTGGGCTCCGAGGTACTTGAAACTGTTCACTCTCTCAACCGGTGCCCCGTCGATGCTGAGGGGGCTGTAGTCCTTGACCCCCGACCTCCTGAAGTCCACAATCATCTCTTTTGTTTTGCTGACGTTCAGGGAGAGGCAGTTCTCCTGACACCACTGTGTAGTAGTATAGACATATTATGTCTATACTATTACAGTATGTACTTAGAGTAAAACACTCAAGTTTGACACTGCTAGACGAACAATACCTATTGCCCTTCTGTTGACTTGTTGTACACTTGTTTTAAGTAACTTTGGATAGAAGTGTCAGCTAAATTACTAAAATTTAAATGTAAATGAACAGGCTTTAACTTAACATGTCATGGCTTCACACAGTCACAGTTTACATCCAGGTGACAAATCCCAGGGTTCTCTGTTATTTATCTCCTGAGGAGAGACAGCTGCCTGTTCACTTCTAGTATAGAGGCTTTGAATATTTAGAATGCCTACCTGTCATCCATGTTGGAGGACACAGCGGTCTCTATGTGTTGATATGTGAGAAATTGATCAACCACAATGTAATAAATATGTGTGTTGATATGTGAGAAATAGATCAACCACAATGTAATAAATATGTGTGTTGATATGTGAGAAATGTATCAACCACAATGTAATAAATATGTGTGTTGATATGTGAGAAATAGATAAACCACAATGTAATACATTTGTGTTTTATTACAGGATATTGTAAACGCAGTGGAGCAGTGATATCATGCTTTTTACAAGGTTAGGCATTTCTTTCAAAAGTGGTTACCAATGGTTGCGGGCAGCCATGTTGGAAGAAATATAACCTTACTGCAAAGCCTCTATTAAACTGAATTGGCCCAGGGCACAGGAATAACACCGGTGAATTCTTCAAATGAATAGCATTCCCCTTTACATGTGTAAGATATAGAACCCCCCCCCCCCCCCCCCCCCCCGCTCTGTGAGAAGTGCTGATTTGATGGAAAAACAACTCACTCAAAGTTCTTAATTTGAAGGATTCCCCTCCAGGAAGGAGTCACGATAAAGATGGAAGCACAACTGTCAGCTTTTGACACGGAATAACTTGATGTTTCTTTTGCATTTCTGTCATAACGACGGCATAATGATGGATGTGTGAAAAGTGTGGTTTATCGGGAAACACAACCCGACACGTCGACGTGACGAGACATTACTGCTTCATTATTTCCGCATATCTTTTTCGTATTATTCTAATGAAATTATGATAAAGTGGAGGTGAGGAAGGAATCTCGCTCAAGGTGCATCTCATTAAGGCGGTAGAGGAAACCAGACCGAGATGTCAGGCTGATAGACTTCCTCATGGCTTCATTCCTTCCATAATCATGTTCTTATGAAATTTAAATTGGGAAATGATCTGACTCAGGCAGCGATAAGGAAGAGAAGCTGATATGTCGGTGACAGCAGACGCTGTGCTGAGGCTCTTAAACTCTCCTGAGTTTAATGAACGCTTAGTGGTGGAAACATCATCTATTATTCACTCACTGCTCTTCTTTTCCCCCTCGATCGTCTGCCGTTGAGCTGGTGGGAGAACAGGTGATCTGTGCTGTTCAGCTCCTCGTTGCGTCTGTTGACTTCACTCTGCCGGGGAGGACGTCACGGATTTGCTCGGTGTGAGAGTGATGCAGGGATAGAAGGAAGGTGGGGTAGATGAGAAGAAGAAGTCTTTATTTGTCATGCAGATTTAACACACACACACATGCGATGGGCGACCCACAGGAACACACACACACACACACACATGCACTGAGTCGCTGAATGAAATGTTCTCTGCACTTCCCATCCCGTCGTCCTTCCCCCCAAGGGCAGCCAGGAGCAAACAAGGGCTGCGGTGAGCGCCGCGCCCGGGGACCAATCCAAGTGCTCCTGTCCGTCTTCGTCAGGGACGCGACAGCATTAGCGATCTGTTGTGCATGTTTTTCCATTGGGTTTATCTTATCGGGAGGGGAAACCCTTGCGAGCACGGGGAGAACAGGCAAACTCCACAGAGAAAGGCCCGGGAGATACCCCACCTGGGTACCTGGCAACACGGCAACCTGGTCCCCAAGGGGGAATCGAACCCAGGACCTTCTAGCTGTGAGGCGACAGTGTTAACTACACCACCGTGTCACCACTTTGATGGAGGGAATGTGGGATAGAAGGAAGGTGGGGTAGATGATGGAGGGCATGAGGGACAGAGGGATGAGGAGGAAGGAGGCAAGGCAGGATAGATGGTGATAAAACGATAAAATTACGTCCTGGTCTTGACAGGTGGTTTTGTACATTGTGGGTAGTTTACGACAAGGAACATGACAGTGGTGTTATTTATCCAATGTGACCCCCGGAACACCACTCAGCTGGCCAAAGAAATCACTTGGGTGCCTGATTACAGGTCCCGGGACAGTCACACAGACTGGATTTGTTTCTCAGACCAATTGATTTATTGGTAGCAGTTGGGATGTAATCTTTAAAGAAAACATTTATTATAATCAAAATTGTTCCAAAAGAAAGTTCCCCCCTCTCCTGGCTGATCTGAGAACACAACCAAATATACAATCTTTCTTTTTTTTGCACTTTTATTTATAAATGTGATCTAGAAGAGGTAAATGGCAATCTTAACCATTATGCTGTCAATATTGCTTGTAATTGAGAAGAAATTGTTGAGCATTTTTAAATGAATTGTTATGGCTTTATTGTTTTAAAATCCCAATAATGCTGTTGGTCTGCTAGATTGGGTCTGCCAATATTGGGTGAGTAACAAAAATGTGAACACCACCACTCTGTTACGTTCTGGTTCGCTGACTGCTGTCTGTGAACCACCCACCATTCTGTCATCTGTCACTTGGCTACTGTCACCTGTCTCCCTTGTCACTTAGTGCTGTCACTTAGTGTATGGGCCCTGATTGGCTGTCACATGGGTGTGTGTGGAAGGTTGGAATGTGGTCGCTACTTAACCCTTCTATCTTTTGTTTGCTCTTTGTCAGGTCTTCATTATAACATTCAGAGATAACGTGGGCGGTTCCGGTTTCTGGACCACCATTAAGCTTCATTTATATATTCCCTCTTTCTTTCCTGCCACTCGGCAATGTATCCTAGTAGTTTCAAGTTTCAAGTTTCTTTAATAGTTGTCATACAGAAGTACAGAATACTTTTGTACAAAATGCTTCTTACTGTTGTGCTCCAGAGACTGTGCAAGACAAGATAAGTGTGAAATAAAAACATAGTAAAATTAGAAGTAAAAAAAGAGGTCACAGTGTTCAGTTTAGACATATGTACAATGTTCGATGCAGAATAGACGTAGTTACCATACAATATACAATACTGTGCAGTGTACTAATATACAATACTATATAGTGCAAGGCAGAAATGGAGAAATGGGACGAGGTGCAATTTAGGTACAATTCACAGTAGGTGTACGAGTTGTAGTGCAAATCCTTTATCAATAAATATAAAGTGTAAGTGTGTTTGTGTGATCTAAAGTGTGGAGAGTGGGTGCTGCAGTGTGTTGTTTGTTTGAGTGAGTGTGTGCATGTGGGTGTGTGTGCTGTGTGCATTTGATGGTTGTTGCATAGTGATTATTGTTTGTTTAGCGATTATTGTTCGTTTAGCAGCCTGATGGCCTGGGGATAGAAGCTTCTTCTGAGTCTTTCTGTGCTCGCCTTAAGACTCCGGTATCGCTTGCCTGACCGCAGCAGTTCAAAGAGGCAGTTGTTCGGGTGGCTCGAGTCCTTAATAATTCTCTTAGCCTTCCCCTTGCACCGCTTGATGTAAATGTTCTGGAGGGTGGGAAGCCCCCCTCCAATTGTGCGTTCGGCTGAACGTGTCACTCTTTGTAGTCTGCTACGGTCTTGTGCAGTGCTATTCCCAAACCAGGAGGTGATGTTGCCGGTCAGGATGCTCTCTATTGTACATGAGTAGAAGTTCCTAAGGATCTTCTGACTGACTTGGAACTTCCTTAGGCGCCTGAGGAAGTAGAGGCGTTGTCGTGCCTTCTTCACAACACTGTCAATGTGTGTGGTCCATGTCAAGTCCTCGGATATGTGGGCTCCGAGGTACTTGAAACTGTTCACTCTCTCAACCGGTGCCCCGTCGATGCTGAGGGGGCTGTAGTCCTTGACCCCCGACCTCCTGAAGTCCACAATCATCTCTTTTGTTTTGCTGACGTTCAGGGAGAGGCAGTTCTCCTGACACCACTGTGACAGGTTCTCTACCTCTTCCAGGTAGGCCCTTTCGTCGTTGGCAGAGATCAGGCCCACCACTACTGTGTCATCAGCAAATTTGATGATGGTGTTGTTGTTCCGCTGTGCTACGCAGTCATGTGTGTACAGGGAGTAGAGGAGGGGGCTCAGAACACAGCCCTGGGGGGCCCCTATGTTGAGCGTGATGGATGAGGAGGTGCAGTTGCCGGCTCTTACCACCTGGGGTCTGCCCGTCAGGAAGTCCAAGACCCACTGGCACAGGTCATAGTTCAAGCCCAGGTCCCTGAGCTTGGCTATGAGTTTGGAGGGGACTATGGTATTGAATGCTGAGCTGTAGTCGATGAACAGCATTCTCACATAGTTCCCCTGCCTCTTGTCCAGATGTGATGCTGCTGTGTGCAGCACATGGGCTATGGCGTCCTCCGTGGACCTGTTGGGGCGATATGCAAATTGCAGAGGGTCCAGGTTGATGGGGAGGGAGGAACAGATGTAGCCCTTCACTAGCTTCTCAAAGCACTTCATGGCTATGGAGGTGAGGGCTACAGGGCGGTAGTCGTTGAGGCAAGCGGGCGTAGATTTTTTGGGTACAGGGATGATGGCGGACTTCTTCAGACAGGTGGGGATGACAGCCTGTTCCAAGGACAGGTTGAAGATGTCAGTGAATACCGGGGCCAGTTGGTCGGCACAGACTTTTAGGACGCGGCCGGGGATGCCGTCCGGTCCTGCTGCCTTCCTGATATTCACTTTTTTAAAGATCCGTCTCACCTCATGCTCTGTTACCCTGAACACTGAGTCTCCATCAGCAGACCCCCCCCCCCCCATTGCCGTGGTTTGTAGGCTGGTGTTGTTATTCACAGCCTCAAACCTCGCATAGAAGGAATTGAGATAATTTGCTAAGGAGATGTCACTGTTCAGTTTGAGGGGGGTTCCTTTGTAGTCTGTCATTGTTCTGAGGCCCTGCCACATGCCTCTAGAGTCAGTGATATTATCCCCTGACCTTTTAGCACTTCAACTAATAGAATACAACACATGAAATCAAAGTTTATTTGTCACATACTCCGTCATACAAGTACAGTGTGCAGTGAAATGCATGTTGCCGACTGCTTAAGTAGCTGCTATACAATAAATAATGTCAGACAAAAAAAAAGTAAGCATTTTATTTTGTCCCTACTTCCCTACTAGACATTCAGGATTTAGTTTCCTGGGCCCTCATTCATCAATGTGTGCGTAGAACATGTTCTATTTCCACACGTAAGCACGGAATGTAGAACCAGTGTACGCACAGGGAAGTCGGGATTCATCACACGTGCGTACGCAGGCTCTACGCACACCTGTCATGATGAATCCCACCTTGGCTCTGCGCTGAGGCTCGTGCACACTTTCACGTATTTGCATACCAGAAACGCCCCGATTAACCATATACGGTAATGGAATACACCCATGAAATGTGGAAAAATGGACTAAGCCGAGGGAAGCGTGTCATGAGACAGGCTGACAGACGTGTACACTTACGGTGATGTCGGATATGATATCTATTAACCATTGCTGCCTGGGCAGCGCAAACACTAATAAATACCGCGCTGGAATATGACTGCCTTTTCCCGTGTTGTTTGATTAATACCCAGGGATTAAAGTTCTCCTCAATTTTATTCCAAATCGCGATGGATCTCCCGTCAATTTTCTACCTGCTGCATATGATTTCTAGAGGCATACTACAATCTATTTTGATGTCAGTATTGGGTAGCCTATATAAACAATAATACGAGAGCATATACAAGAACAATGAATCTCACTGCATGTATGATGTAGCCTGCCTTTCAATACATGAACTTGAATTCCATCATGTTTGTGTGCGGGACTCACAAGGCTGTTGTCACAATGGGTGGTACCGGTACAGTAATAATAACAGTCCACACAATATCACGATCCATGCCATAGCCTATGTTCTATTAGGACATGATCTGTGACGACAAATGTTCTAGAATGTTTGATTAAAATATCATACTCTGACAGCATGCCTATGATCAACAAAAACGCGAATTTGAATCCCATCATATACATAGTCTGTCCACTATCTGGTGTCATTGCAATGCGTTTTCTATTCTTTCTTATACAGTAAAAAGGGGGAAGAACACTATATTCATATGACTTGTATTCTGCTTACAGCTTCGAAATTCCACTTGTTTCGTTTAACGTAAAGCCTTTTAAATATAATCAAAACGTTCCCGTGTTTCTGCGGTCTGCGCAAAATAATAACGAGTTGAGCTTTATGATTTATGATGAATTGAAAATGGGGGACCCTGATGTAAACAAGACGAAAGTCTTTCTCTGGTCTGCATCCCCAATTAACAATTGTATGTACTGAGCTGTACTGTACTGTACCCATTCTGCAATCTGTTAATAAACTTTTCAATCAATCAATCAATCAAGCTACGCAGAGCGCAGTCAGTCAGTAGCCTACACCCCGTATATTCCGATAACGCTATATAAACCATGCTGCATTCATTCTGAGAGAAAGATCTATTATTCCAAATGCTATTTATAGGGTTTTGACCATAATTACACTACTGTTGCTATTTTACAATGAACTATAATGAACTACGGTTCGTACAGAACATGCCAGTGTTATTATGCACAGAAGCTCATTTCCTTGTTGTAATAATATATTCTACCACTGGGCGCCAGGTACGCATGGTCTGACCTGTGCGTAGACATAAGCACGGAGTCAAGTTCAAGTTGAAATTGATGAATCCCACTCTTTGCTTAGAAATGATCGTACGCACAGGGTAAGCACAAATCTGTGCGTAGAACACGTTGATGAATGAGGGCCCAGGCTCTTTCCTGAACAGTTGTCAAGATATCTTGGTGAAGAGACAGAGAAACCGACATGATGAACAGAATATATCTGTGTGATGTTGGACACTAATCATCCAGGACAACTTGACTGTTGAAAATAGCCGACAGACATGGTTGATTTGCTGTGAAGTAAGAGCCATCAGTAACCTGCCTGTCAACATCATTCTGGCTCTGACCTCTCCGTCTCTCTCTCTGTCTTTCTGTCTCTCTCTTTGTCTCTCTGTCTCTCTCTCTCTGTCTCTCTCTCTCCGTCTATCTATCTCTCTGTCTCTCTCTCTCTGTCTCTCTGTCTCTCTCTTTGTCTCTCTGTCTCTCTCTCTCTGTCTCTCTCTCTCCGTCTATCTATCTCTCTGTCTCTCTCTCTAAGTCTCTCTCTCTCTCTCTCTCTCTCTGTCTCTCTATATTTAATAGTTTTTTTGCCTTTTTTGCCTTACCCACCAACATTTTATTCTGCACCTTTCTAAAAGCTCTGTAGGCTATATATATATATATATATATATATAGATATTTTTTTTTAATGATTACTCTAATTACAGTTTTTCTCAATTGCTTTGGTGCATTTCTCTGATCAGAATTAAAGTTCTCATAACTGTTAGTTCAACCTCCACATCATTTTGTAATTTGTGCACATCATAGTAGCAGTTTCTCATTCCTCCGAACAAATTGCAAATGCTTTTGCACATGCATCAATTGCTTTCATACAATTCTCTGCTGTTTTATAACATTATCATTTGCTTAGGTCATGTCAGTCAAAATGAACTATACTTATGACTGCTGAATAGTCATTCCCTATAAAACTAATAGTCCTCATTTCATTGCTTGAGTCATTACATACAAATATGTTGAACTAGTTGTCAAAATCTGTCAAGCAAATTTTATACATTTCTTTATAATTTTTCCCCTGAATGGAGCTGGATGCCAGGGAATCGCTGCACACATTCATATATGTTGATGAGGCGGGTTTCAATCTGGCAAAAGGTAGAAGGTGTGGAAGGAATCGCATTGGACAGAGAGCAACCACTGATGTCCCAGGCCAACGAGGAGGGAATATTACAATGTGTGCAGCCATCTCAGAAAACGGCGTCCTCACCCATATGCCCCGCCTTGGTCCATACAACACACAACATCTGCTGACTTTTTTAGACACTCTTTACAGGGACATAATCCCTGAGAATGAGAGGGGTCTAAATGGCGACCATCTGACCAAGTACGTTGTTGTATGGCATTTTCAGAAAGTGGCACCAAGATCTGACTTTTTTTGCATTGGAAAACACTTACAGAGTGAAATGTCATAACGAAAACATGGCAAAGCCATTTGACTATCTTGTTCATAAACAATGGTGTCAGGACTTTTCATTTTGATGACAGTGACACTTTCATTGACATGAATACTTGCTTTTGAGGAATGAATTATCCATTTTGAGCAAGTGACACGCTTCTGCAGGTTATCACCTAGGTTTTGCAGTTTGTACTAATTGTTTTGAGAAATGCACTAACAGTTATGATAACTTTAATTCTGATCAGAGAAATGTACCAAAGCAATTGAGAAAAACTGTATTATCGAATGTACCTTTAAATACTACAGTGGTATAATCTGAGTTAAACCATGATGCTTCACTATATAATGTGATATTATTTACATTAATTAACTTTCCCATCTTTTCCCAGCAACCTCCCTTCTCTGTCTTACTATGCCTATTTTACCCTCCAATCTCCCCCTGATCCTATTCAATCTGCAATTTAAATTTAAATGCAGCCATTCTGACCAGGTCTTGTTCTAAAAAGAGACCATTGATCTCAGGTAAAACCTGGTAAAATAAGGTAAATAGATGATACTGATGATAATATCATGGTGTTATCATGGTTATCATGCCATGATACTTTTCCATAAGTGAGCCCACACTTGCTACCGTACCAGATCAGTACCAGATCATTTTAAGGTGTTTTAAGTGTTTAATGTTCAGGGGTTAGGGTTAGGGTTAGGGTCAGCCCAATATAATCAAATATTTAATAAATGCAATTATGCTTTGGGCGCCAAGATAAAATAAGATATTTCTTTATTGATCCACTTGGGGGCATTAAATAATCAAAATAAAGTTTACTGTCAACTCAGGAGTAACCTCCACTACAAATAATTTGCTTGTGATAATGTATTGTATAAAGGGCGGCCAAACGGTAGCTTAGTGAAATTATATTATACTGTATTCAATGACACTAAAAAAACACAGCAAACCAGATAAATAAAACACAAGTGCAAAACAGCAATACGTGTGTGTGCGTGTGTGTGTGTGTGTGTGTGTGTGTGTGTGTGTGTGTGTGTGTGTGTGTGTGTGTGTGTGTGTGTGTGTGTGTGTGTGTGTGTGTGTGTGTGTGTGTGTGTGTGTGTGTGTGTGTGTGTGTGTGTGTGTGTGTGTGTGTGTGTGTGTGTGTGCGTGTGTGTGTGTGTGTGTCGGTGTGGTGTGTGTGTGTGCGTGTGTGTGTGTGTGTGTGTGTGTGTGTGTGTGTGTTGTGTGTGTGTGTGTGTGTTCTGTGCGTGTGCGTGTGTGTGTGTGTGTGTGTCTGTGCGTGTGTGGTGTGTGTGTGTGTGTGTGTGTGTGTGTGTGTGTGTGTGTGTGTGTGTGTGTGTGTGTGTGTGTGTGTGTGTGTGTGTGTGTGTGTGAGAGGAGGGAGGGAGGGAGGGAGGAAGGGGTGGGAGTGATCGAGAAAGAGGCGGAGAATGAGAGAGCAAGAGACATACTCGGAGAGGGAGATAGAGGATTAATGGAACTGTAAGACGTAAGGGCATTAATGGGA